>NC_089492.1:238960694-239060694 GCF_036850765.1 Saccopteryx bilineata
TGCAGAATAGGGTGGCCTCACATTTTAGAAAAAGGAGTATATTAGAGGTTGGAGAGAGATTTATTCAAAGGGGATGTGGTAGTGTAGGCCTGCGGCTGAGTGAGAATCCCAGCTGTACGGGGTGTACTTGAGCAAATCATTACATGTCTCTCTAACTTAGTTCTTTCAGACAAAAAGAGAGGTCAATAGAACCTACTTTCCAGGTTGTTTTAAGGATAGTGGGAAATAACACAGGAAGAGCTTAGAACCAGGCCTGATAGATGGTAAGAGGTCAGTTAAGGGCAGCTCTTCGTGTCAAAGAAAACTGCTGACCATCATGAAGAAGAAATCTGTTTGGATCCTGATCTAGCATCCTGAGATTACCAGGACTTGGACGGGACCATGGAGCCAGCCCCCTCCTTGCCGACTAGAAGACAGTTTGCATCACGAAGCAAAGCAGAAGATGTGAACTCCCATATACAGCTAGTGCTCGACTTATGACCACGATTGCTTCTGACCGGTCGTAACACGATTTTGTCGTAAGTTGAGTAGGCTATATGTACAGTACTGTGAAATGATGTTATAAAAATCTTTAAGTCAAAAAAAAGAAATCTTTAAGTCATATTTTACCATAATTTTCTTTCATTATTGTTATATATCATAATTTTTTTTGTTAATTTTATGCCATTTGTATCATCTCAACACCATTTTGTTTCTTATTTTTATATTCATCAGGTTTAAGTAAAACACTGCATTACCAGTACAACTGGCTTAATATTTGCAAAACATACAAAATTACAAAATACAGGTGCATACAAAAATACAAAATATAGGTGTAAAAAATACCATAGGAAACATTTTCCCAATTGCAAAACATATCAAAATATATTTATATAAACATGTACGAAACATTTTATTGGCCGCTGGTGCTTGGCTGTGGATCATTGATGTTGTCATCTGAGGCAGCAGTTGGGGTTACTAGAGTTGGTTTTTTCATAAACATGTGCAATCACATTCACTTTCTTTCCTCCTTCATACTTATTCATTGATTGCTTTTTCATATGTGCCTTGACCAGGGGGTTACAGCAGAGCGAGTGGCCCCTTGCTCAAACCAGCGACCCTACACTCAAGCTGGTGAACCCATGCTCAAGTCGGATGAGCCTGCGCTCATTTTTCTGTCGAGATCAATGGGCTTTCCTTCCTTCTTGGCAGGCTGAGGCGTAGACAAAGACAATTTCCTCTTGGTAAACATCTTGGGATGGGTATGATGAAAAATATCCAAGACACAAAACACAAACTGGGATAACAGTTGAAATGGTGCACACGGAGATGGTAATGCTACCAGAAGCTGGTCCACACTATCGTATGCCCAGCTGGGCAATGCTTGCGCTGCCAGACGCAGAGCAGTCATGGCTAGCGATTGTGGTCATTAAGTCGAATGGTCATAAGTTGCACAGGTCGTAAGTTGATCAATATCTGTACATATATTAATAAACTGAAGGAACATTAAGACTCCAATATAATCTGTTTATACATTATACATCTTTTTGTTATTATTCACCATTGATTGAGTACCCTTAATTCTGTAAACGTTTGTTTTGTTTTGTTTCTCTTTTGTAATGATTTTTTTATTTTTCATATAGAGTTGACATATAATATTATGTTAATTTCAGGTATACACCCAGTGATTAGACATTATATAACTTACTAAGTGATCATCCTTATAAATTTTGTATTCATCTGATACCAAATATAGTTATTAGAATATTACTGACTATATTCCCTATGCTGTACTTTACATCCCCATGACTATTCAGTAACTACCAATTTGTATTTTTTAACCCCTTCCCCTTTTTTACCCATCCCCCCAAAATCCCCTCTTATCTGACAACCATAAAAATGTTCTCTGTATCTATGAGTATTTTCCTGGTCTGCTTGTTCGTTTGTTTTGTGTTTTAGGTACAATTTTCGATAGATACGTATTAATTGCCATTTTATTCTTCATATTATTTTAATCTCTTTTTCTTCTTCCTAAGAAAGAAGACCCTTTAACATTTCATGTAATTCTGGTTTGGTGGTGATGAACTCTTTTAGTTTGTTCTTGTCAGGGAAGCTCTTTATTTGTCTTTTGATTCTAAATGATAGCATTGCTGGGTGGAGTAGTCTTGGTTGTTGGTCCTTGCTTTTTATCACTGACGGTTTCTTGCCACTCCCTTCTGGCCTGCGAAGTTTCTGTTGAGAAAGCAGCTGACAGTCTTATGGGAGCTCCCTTGCAGGTAACTAATTGCTTTTCTCTTGCTGCTTTTAAGATTCGCTCTTTGTCTTTAACCTTTTGCATTTTAATTATGATGTGTCTTGGGCCTTTTGGGGTACATCTTGTACTGGACTCTGCATTTCCTGGATTTGTATGTCTATTTCCTTAACCAGGTTAGAGAACTTTTCTGTCATTATTTTTTCAAATAGGTTTCCAATTTCCTGCTCTCTCTTTTCTCCTTCTGGTACCCCCATGATAATATGCCTGAAGTTGCCCCAGGGGCTCCTTATACTACCTTCATTTTTTGGATTCTTCTTTCTTTTTGCTGTTCTGATTAGGTGTTTTTTGATTCCTTATATTTTAAATTGCTGATCTTATTCTTGGCTTCATTTACTCTACTGTTGATTCCCTGTAAATTATTCTTCATTTCAGTTAGTGTTTCCTTCATTTTTGACTGGTTCTGTTTTATGATTTCCATGTCCTTTTTTATGCTTACTATATATTTGTTGAAGACCTCACTAAGTTCATTGAACATCCTTGTAACCTGTGTTTCGAACTCTGCCTATAGTAGATTGCTTGACTCTATTTTGTTTAGTTCTTTTTCTGGAGTTCTGTTCTGTTCTTTCATTTAGAGCATGTTTCTTTGACTCCTAATTTTGGCAGCTTCTCTGAATTTGTTTCTATGTACTAGGTAGAACTGCTATGTCTCCCAGGTTTGGTAGAGTGATCTTACTTAGTAAGTGTTCTGTAGGGTCCAGTGGCACAGGCTTCCCAATCACCCAAGCTGGCTACTCCAGGTGCACACTCCCCCATGTGGGCTGTGTACACCCTCCTGTTGTAGTTAAGCCTTGATTGCCATTGGCATATCAATAGGAAGAATTTACCCCTATGCCAATAGGCTGCAAGGACTGGCTGCAACCACTGTCTCCCATGGAGGATCAACTCTTTAGGGTCCCACCCTACAGAGCAGGACTTATTTCAGCAGGTTTCTGGTGCCATTAAGTCTTCCCCTTGAGTGGGTCACTTGTGGAGGTTGTCGTGTGATGCTCTCACTTGATCTGAAGCTGTCCACCGGCTCTGGGACTTGCTGGGAGATGTAGCCCAGGTCAGCCCCCATCTGTGTTCTGCCTGGAGCCGCTTGGTGTGAGCTACAAAGCAATCTGCAGGTGGCTTAGAGGTGCCTAGGAGAGACCAAACTGAGAACCAAAGCTGGCTGCTGCTAGTGCTGAGCCTGGGGCCACTTAGCAAGAGGTATGGGGCATGCTGAGGCCAGATGCTGCTTGTTTGAGAGATTTTAGGAAAGTCTGAAGCATGAGCCAAGACAAGCCATTCATATGAATAAGCCCCTGGAAATGGCTTGGATGAACCCATAAGTTGGGTGGGGTGGGATCTCAAAGAATCACCAGGGTAGGGTAAACAGTGTGAACCAGGTTAGTGGAGACTCAGATATGGCACTGGCCTCCCAGCTCTGATTGTGTGTGTGTTGAAGGACAGGGGTCTAGGAAAGGAACAATGGCTTCTGTCAGCAATTTTGTCTGTCAGAAATCTGCCCCCACACCCAGCTCTCGTCCTGATGCCAGATAATCCAGCTCCTCCCCTTATGTCCCTGGTTCTTTTCAAGCTGCTGCCCAGTGCTAGAGCTCAGAAGGAGTGAGTCTGAGGAAATCAATGCATAGGCCCTTTAAGAGGAGCTGCATGGGTCTCCAGCAGCCCCCTGTGTCCCTCGACCTCAATCCCTGCTGGTTTTTACAGCCAGAAGTTATAGGGACTTCTCTTCCTGGCACTGGAGCCTTAGACTAGGGGGTTTGGAGTGGAGCTGGGACCCCTTCCTCTTCAGAGGGAACCTGATACCCCTCCAGAGTTTTCTCCACCACACACGGGTATGAGGCCAGCTCATTCCGTGTCTTTGCACCTCTCGTCAGTCTTGATGTTGCTTCTTCTTTAAATCCCTAGTTGTAGGCCTTCCATTCAGCTAGATTTTAGGGAGTTCTGAATGATGGTTATGTAATTTTCATATGGTTGTGGGAGGACTCGAATACCACATTTACCTATGCCACCATCTTGACTGGAAGCCTCTGGAAGCTTTTTATGTAATGTCCCACCAGCTCTCAATTACCTGCAGTCTGGAGGACCAGGTATGGCAAGAAATAAATGGAACCAGAGAAAAGGCCTGCAGTCCGCATCACAGTCCTGAGAATGAACACCAAAGCCTTATTTTGGCTGAGCTATTGGCAAGAGCAAGAAGGGCTCCTTGCAGGTGGAATTTTCAGTTCCTTGAGGGCAGGAACTGTGCCAACCACTTCCCAGCTTATTTGCCAGTCCCTGGCACAGTACTTAGCCCATAAACATTTGTTGAATAAACATTTGTTGAAAAAAATGAATCATGTTAAAAATAGCAAACACTTTTTTTTCATGTTTACTATGTGTCAGTAACTACTCTAAGATCTTTTTAGATCTTAAATTTTATTTAATTCTCATAATAACCTTATGAGTGCTGTAGATACTATTGTTACCTCCATTTTCTCTACGAAGGAATTAGAGTACAGAGAGGTTAAGTAACCGACTCAAGGTTGTACAACTAGTAAGAGCAGGGCCAGGAGTCCAACCCTGGCAGGGTGGCTCTAGAGTCAGTGTTCTGATACAATCTTCTCATTAGGACCAGGAGCACTGTGCCCTAGGTGCTCATCTCTAGCCCCAGGGTCACACGTCCTAGCTTTAAAAGTCTTGCTTTTGCATTAATCAGTGCCAGCCCTGCTCTCAAATCTTTCTCAAAGTTACCTGCAGGCAACTCCATTAGCAATTTTACTTGACTGTGCTCCTGACTTGGCCAGGATCCCAACGCTCCTCTTCCCTTACTCGCTGTCAATGTGACCCCTCAACCCTCCCTTCCATCTGTTTATTGTCCTTGCTCAGTCTTAGGCTTCTCCACTTCTCCCCAAATGCAGACTGCTCAAGAGCTATTATCTTGATATCTTTACAATTGTTTGTTGAATGTCAGGCCTGTGCTGCTGTTTGTGACCTCTTTTCCTCACCATAACTCAACCAGGGGACACTGTTAGCCCCATTGTACAGATGGGCACATTGAAGTCACATGCTGGGTGTCAGTGTTAGTGTAGAGCCTGGGTTCAGAGTTGGTGGGTTCAGCATCAAAATCCATGTCCTTTCCCTTTTCCACATAGTTGACTCCACTTCCATGTTTACCTGCTATGAAAAGCCCCCTCCCCCAAGACAATGAGGCAGCCCAAGCTTGGGGAGGGGTGGAGGTATGAGAGAAGTCTACATGCTCCCCCAGAGGGGCTCCTGGGTTTATAGTAAACCACAAGGGCAAAGACCCGGGACACACAAGAGATCTGAGATGAACCCTAATATTAAAAAAGAGGCAGTGAGAACAGAACAGAGTGAACACTCTGAGCCTGTATATTAAATGTATTCTCCATTTTAAAATAAATAAATAAAAAAGAAAGAAACCTGTGAAAGTTATGTTTCTACATAAAGGCAGCCCGTGTTTCATAGCTATTCTAATTTATGGGCCGTACATTCCTGTGATTGTCTTGAACTGAAGAGCCAAGTAAATAATCACCGAGAGACCCAGGTAAATCACTTGGAGGCGAACGGAGTCTGGCCAGGGCCTCCAGAAACGGCACAGATATTATTTCCTAATTTTGTAGATTTCTTCATCTGAGCCCAGAAAACACCTTCTCTTGTTGACTTTGAGGTTTAACACTTTTTCCACTTACATCCTGAAGAGACAGCAGCAAGGTGAAACGTGAGAAGTGTTTAAAGTATTTTCAAAGATTTCCCTTCTAATTTTCTTCCTCAATTCAAAGGAAATAACGCCATTCACTTCACTTCCACACGTGTTTATCCTGCTATCAAGTGAGCTGAGATGGGAGACGCTGGGAGGAGTCCAAGCAGGGGGGGACACAGGCTACACCCTCATGCAGTGTGGGACCTGATTGGTTTATCTTTTTAACTTTGTTAAAATATATGTAACATAAATTTATATTTTCACCATCTTTAAGTGTACAATTCCATGGCATGTACAATTCCATCCACATTATTGTGTGACTGTCAATCACCCTTCATCTCCAGAAATTTTTCCTCTCCACAAACTGAAACATCATTTTCATTAAACAACACCTCCTCATGTCCTCCTTCACCTAGATCCTGGCAACTTTCTGCATCTAAGAATTTGCTACACTAGGTACCTCATAGAAGTGTCATCCAACACTATTTGTCCTTTTGTGATTGGCTCATTTCTCTTAGCATAATGTCCTCCAGGTTCATCTGTGTGTCACCTGACTGATTTTAAGAATTAGAATGAACCAATGTAAATACTAGTTCTTATGTAAGTAAACCAATGGGGCAAATGTATATTCACATTCATTTGTGGTTGTTTAAAAAAAAAAGTCAAGCCAAAGCTGCAGCAATAAATTCATGCATTTATTGAGCTACTATTCTGTGCAAGGCCCCGTGGGGTGAATGAAAGAGCTGAAGATGCTGTTTCTCACAGAGACTCAGGGTGCAGATTCAAATCCAGATGCTAAGTGACAGGAAACTTCAGAACACAAGTAAAAATGTAAACACGAGTTTAAGACAGAGAGATCGTTTCAGGTGGGCATGATTGTGGAAGAGGTAGATTTGAAGGCAATGGAGAATTTAGTAGAAAGTGAAAGGGACCAGAGAAAGAAGACATTCCAGACTAGCATGGAGTGAAAGTATGTTCAACCGCACATTGGGTCCATCCTGTTCACTGTTTTATCTCCTCCAGTGCTGGGTACAATAACCAATGCATGTTGCATCAATGAATGAATGAATGAATGAATGAATGAATGAATGAATGAATGAAGAACCCAGAGGTAGGAATGCTCAACATAAATTTGGTAGATAGTGACTAGGCAGTCTGGTTTGAGTAAAGGGTCCCTTAGGCCAGTTAGAGATGAAAACAATGTTGGAAGAGATTAGAATGTAAAAAGCTTTGACTGACAGACTAAGGAGCTAGGACTTTATCCTGATGGAAGTAGGGAGGCATTGAGGGTAGTTGACCAGAGGAGTTCATAACGATTATTCTTCCATTTCTAATTATAATGTCATCAAAACACAATCACCCCTTGAGAAGCTTGAAGTGGTAATATCTGAGTGAATGTTAATAGAATCTAGGAGTCTTCACTGGACTTATGCAGACTAGGTAACATCTTTTTTAGAAATATCATTTTTTGGAAGCATTTTAAAGTGACAGAGGTAGAGAAAGCTGTCAGCCAAAAACTAGTAAGGACAACATTCCAGTAATCAAACACAAAAGCGACAATTTAGCCATAGAGTTTAAGAGAGAAAAGACCACTGACCAAGTGGTGGTGCAGTGTATAAGGTATCAACCTGGGACAATGAAGTCTCAAGTTTAAGCTCTGAGGTTGCTTGCTTGAGCATAGGCTCATCTGGCTTGAGTGCAGGCTCACCAGCTTGAGCTTGGAGTTGCTGGCTCGAGCATGGGATCATAGACATGACCCCATAGTCACTGTCTTGAAGCCCAAGGTCACTGGCTTGAGCAAAGGGTCACTGGCTTGGCTGGAGCCCCTGGGTCAAGGCACATATAAAAAGCAATCAATGAACAACTAAAGTGCCACAACTATGATTTGATGCTTCTCATCTCTCTCCTTTCCTATCTCTCTCTCTCTCTCTTCTAGCAAGAGAAGGCAGATCTTGAAGTCATAATTAGAAAGAGAATTACAAAATGCAGGGATTGTGACTTTTTAAAGGAGAATCAGAAGCCAAAGACCATAACAAAGGCCAGCTTGAGTGGCTGGCCACAAGGGAGCTTTTAAAGAAAAAGAAGAGCAGAAAAGCGTTTTCCTTCATAGAGTGTGAGGTTGGGATGAGATGCTGGGCTTCCATACTCAAAAGAGAAGCAGAACTGCAGGATTAAATCATTGGGGAGATTTGATCTGCAGCCAAGCAAATAAGGATGGTCTTGAGCTAGAGTAATGAAGGTCACAAGAACACAAAAATTATGGAGAAGAGAGCAGAGCACAGGAGAGCATACAGAGGGGGAAGGAGGGGACCGATTTTGTTTGCATTCAACAAAAACCACTCCAACAGGTTTAGACCAAAAGGGGCATTTGTTACCAGGTCATGGGAACATTTCATGGAATCCATGAGAGCAGCCAAGATTGAGAGAAGAATGGAAGCCGCAGTGGAGAGCTGTCTAGATCCAGCAGTCATTCTCTTTGTCTCTGTCCCTCCCCGAAGCAGCGGCACTGTCCTCTCTGCTTCTCCCTCCACACTGCTTTATTCTTAGCTTTCTCATCTACACAGAGAGCTGCCTCTACAGCCCCCAGAATTACCAATCACCAGTTCTAAAGACCAGCACAAACTAACTAATGGCCCTGAATCTAACTCCAAATGTTGGGTTGGGGGACAAGGGAAATATGATTGACCTCTTCCTATAGGGCTCTTCCAGTGTCCATCAGCTACAGACCAGGGGGATAGAGCCATGCAGGGTACATATGGGCCCCTGAGTGTGCCTTCTGTGGCTGGGAGGGCAGCTTTGGAAAGCAGGTGTCAGGCTGGGCAGATTCCACAGAAGGTAAACTGAATCATCAGGAGCCACAAAACCTTGTCATGTAGGAAAGGCCTGAAGGAACTGCAGCTGTTTCAGTCTAGAGATGCCAAGGCCTCATCAGCCACAAAAACAGTCTTCTAGTTGCTGAAGAGGTGCCTGCAGGAGTGTGCATGACTGTCAGTGGCAAGGTGGCTGATTCCAGCAGGAGAAGCATCCGCCAGTGAAAGCCATCTCTGCTGTGGGCTATTCTGTGAGTAAGGAGGGGCCACAGGGGGAGGGGCTGAGCAGAGGCCTGTTACCTACTTAGAAGGAGGCCCATTGGAGCAGAGCCTCCAGTGGGGGAAGTCACTTTAGATGACTTCACAGGATACTTTTGATGCTAAGATTCTGTGGTACTGCCTCTTAGTCACCCCAACTCCAGCTCTCCTCTGTCTCTCCTCTTTTAATTTAACTAGTTAAATGAGCTTCAGGAAGTCCAGGAATGTCCTAAAATTAGATGCAAAATTGTGTGTGTATTTGGGGGGGAGGTGGGCTTATATCTAGATTTTCTAAAGAGAGATTTAATCAAGGGAGCCATTACAAAGAGGGTGAAAAGCTATGATTTAAGGAGAAGTGATTTGAGGCAGTTCATAATCACAGTGAAATAAAAAAATAGAGATAGATCGCCCCTGGTGGGCGTGCCGGGTGGATCCCGGTCGGGCGCATGCGGGAGTCTGTCTGACTGTCTCTCCCTGTTTCCAGCTTCAGAAAAAAAAAAAAAAAGAGATAGAACTAGGAAATAGAAATAGAAAAAGGAAAAATCAAATATATTAAAAAACCAGTAAGATCTCCATAGCTGCTATGATTAAACTTCAAGTTTGATTTTGAGCTTCCTGGCAACCAGAAAAATCTTGATACCATTTGTATGACTATAAGAAACAGCAGTTCTTCAAGCAAAATGGAGCTATTTCTAATATTGATGTCTACAAGGAGTTTCTCACTAAGCAAAAATACCACAAAAATAAATAGAAGAAGAAGAAGAAAAAAAACTAATAATATTATTTATTCAAAATTACTTTGTTGAACCTGGAGGGTTTTTTTTGTTGTTTGTTTGTTTGTTTGTTTGTTTGTTTAGAGGGACAGATAGAGACTTAGAGAGAGGGAGAGATAGGGACAGACAGACAGGAACGGAGAGAGATGAGAAGCATCAATCATCAGTTTTTCATTGCAACACCTTAGTTGTTCATTGATTGCTTTCTCATATGTGCCTTGACCGCGGGCCTTCAGAAGACCGACTAACCTCTTGCTCAAGCCAGAGACCTTGGGTCCAAGCTGGTAAGCTTTTGCTCAAGCCAGATGAGCCCGCGCTCAAGCTGGCGACCTTGGGGTCTTGAACCTGGGTCCTCCGCATCCCAGTCTGATGCTCTATCCACTGAGCCACCTCCTGGTCAGGCGGGCCTAGAGATTATTATGCTAAGTGAAATAAGCCAGTCAGAGAAGGACAGGTATCACAAGATTTTAGTTATATGTAAAATCTAATGAAGAAAATACACTGACAAACAAAATAGAAACAGACTCATAGATACAGAGAACAGACTTACAGCTATCAGATGGGAGGGGGTTGGGAATTGGGTGGAAAGGATTAAGCAAAAACAACAACAACAACAGCAACAACCACAACCTTGTAGACACAGATAACAGCGTAGATACTGCAGGAGGGAAAGGGGGTGAAGGAGGTAAAAAAGGTAGAGAGATAGAAGGTGATGGAAGGAGACTTGACTTGGGGTGGTGCATACACAATGCAATACACAGATGATGTACTATAGAATTGTGCACCTGAAACCTGCATAATTTTATTAACCAATGTCACCCCAATAAATTTAGTTTTTTTAAATACTAGAAAAGAAACCTCAAGCCCTGGCCAGATAGTTTGGTTGCTTGGAGTATCGTCCTGAAGTACAGAGGTTGCTGGATCAATCCCCGGTCATGGCAGATACAGGAACAGCTCAATGTTTCTGTTTCTCTGTCTCTCTCTCCTCACCTCTCTTAAAAAACAAACTCCCCAAAAAACACAAAAAAAAACCCCACACACAAAAAAAACCCTCAGACACAGACTACAGTATGGTGATTACAAGAGGGAAAGCGGGCGGGCAGGTAGACATGGGTAAAGGAGGGATAAATGGTGATGGAAGGAGACATGACTTGGGGTGGTGAATACACAATACAATATGCAGATGCTGTATTATAAAATTGTACACTTGGAACCTATATAATTTTAATAGACAATGTCACCCCAATAAATCCAATATAAAAATAATATTAAAAATATAGGGCCCTGGCCGGTTGGTTCAGTGGTAGAGCGTCGGCCTGGCGTGCGGAAGTCCCGGGTTTGATTCCCGGCCAGGGCACACAGGAGAAGCGCCCATCTGCTTCTCCACCCCTCCCCCTCTCCTTCCTCTCTGTCTCTCTCTTCCCCTCCTGCAGCCAAGGCTCCATTGGAGCAAAGTTGGCCCGGGCACTGGGGATGGCTCCGTGGCCTCTGCCTCATACGCTAGACTGGCTCTGGTTGCAACAGAGCAACACCCCATATGGGCAGAGCATCGCCCCCTGGTGGGCATGCTGGGTGGATCCTGGTCGGGCGCATGCGGGAGTCTGTCTGACTGCCTCCCCGTTTCCAGCTTCAGAAAAATACAAAAATACAAAAAAAAAAAAAAAAAAAAAAAAAAAAAAATATATATATATATATATATATATATATATATATATATATATATATATAGTGTCCCACTATGACTATGGATTTCTCTATTTCTCCTTTAGTTTTGTCAAATTTTGGTTTCATGTACTTTGAAGATATCCAATTGAGTATATGGAAGTGTAAAATTGTTGTATTTTCCTGAAGGATTTGCCTCTTTAAAATTATTAAATATTTATCTTTATTTTCAGTAAAAAAAAAAACCCCACAATTTTGTAGCAGGCACAAAGCTACTATATATATTTTTTCATTGAATTAGATAAAGGGAATATAATAGAGAAGTGGGAGAGAAGAAAGGCGATTCAGAATAGAGCAATAGGTGTTCCTGACATTAATGACAAAGAAAGTCAAGAAAAACCATAGTATTACCTGAAAAGTTTTTAAAAAGTTCAGATAAGAAAAATCTGATAAGTAAACTTTCTTCAGCAACAAATCAGAGAGAGCTGTCAGTAAAGAAAAAAGCTAGGTTGTAGAGTTATGAAAGCTGAGGATAGCGATAAAAACAAGGGCAGTTGGCATAAATGTCTCACCTTAGCAATTCTATATGAAAAGACAGGAGCGACATCAAATAGTGGGTAAATGGTCCATCAGGGTCAAGTTCTCTCCACGGAGAGAAATCTCCTCTGAGAATGAAGCTAAGCATTGGAGATGCTTTGATGTGGGGTATGGAGATTTGCTAGAACCTACAGAGGGTGGGCTCAGTCTTCTTATATAAGATTTAATCAGGGAGCTTCTGACTGGAGTAGACGAAGAAAAGATACTCTGAATCCTGAGCAACAAGTTGAT
Organism: Saccopteryx bilineata; assembly: GCF_036850765.1. Taxonomy (NCBI): domain Eukaryota; kingdom Metazoa; phylum Chordata; class Mammalia; order Chiroptera; family Emballonuridae; genus Saccopteryx; species Saccopteryx bilineata. The sequence goes on from NC_089492.1 coordinate 238,973,007, forward strand.
CTTTGACACTGTGAACTTCTGGAGCCAAATTTTCATAGCTCTTTGTTTCTCTAGCAGGACAGCAAGAACATAGGGAGGCAGGCAAGGGCGGTAACCTAGGTTTGGGTGTTACACCCATCTGAAGCATGTCTGAAAGCTGAAGTGTGGGCAGTTAGATGTATAGGTCGGAGGGGGGAGGCTGGAATGGGGATGGGCCCAGAGTCGTGGAATGAACTGGGTGAAGAAGGAGTTTGGAAGGTTCTGTTTTAGGGAGGTTTAAGAGTGGGGGGAATGACAGGTGTACTCATGCCTAGGGCTGCCTTAAAGAGATGACATCAGTTCATTTACAACAAAATGGTGGGATCTTGATAACATTATACGGAGTGAAATAAGTAAATCAGAAAAAACCAAGAACTGCATGATTCTATACATAGGTGGGACATAAAAACGAGACTAAGAGACATGGACAAGAGTGTGGTGGTTATGGTGGGGGTGGGGGGGAGGAGGGAGAGGGGAAGGGGGAGGAGGAGGGGCACAAAGAAAACTAGATAGAGGGTGATGGAGGACAATCTGACTTTGGGTAATGGGTATGCAACATAATTGAATGACAAGATAACCTGGACATGTTTTCTTTGAACATATGTACCCTGATTTATTGAGGTCACCCCATTAAAATTAATAAAAATTTATTTTAAAAAAAACAGTTTCACTATAAACTTGGTGACTTAATATAACAGTTATTACAGTTCTGGAGACCAGAAGTCCAAAATCTAGGTATTGGCAGAGTGTGCTTCTTCTGAAGGCTCTAGAGCGGGGGTCTCAAACTCAACTCAGCATGTGGGCCGCAGAGCAAGATCACAGCCGTTCGGCGGGCCGCACTAGGTCTACAAAAGGCAACTGTTATGCAACACTTTTCTCACTGCAGTTGAAAACAAAAAAAAATCAGTACAATAAGCACAATCGTACATGCAGTTTACTCAGTGTCACAAAACGACCAGAAACTGTAGTTCGCATCACAACTGCTGTTAACTAAGCTAATATCTAGCTAGGATGCTAGAGAAATGAAAAATACAAGTAGGCCCCTAGGCTTACTTAATTTTATCCAAAATATTTTGAACTTCGTGGATTGGTCTGCGGTCTGCACAAAATTGTTCAGCGGGCCGCATGCGGCCCACGGGCCGCGAGTTTGAGACCCCTGCTCTAGAGAGTAACCTTTTTCTGACCCTTCTATCTTCTGATAGCTCAGGCGTTCCTTGACTTGTGGCAGCATAACTAATCCCTAACCCTGTTTCATCTGTTCTTTTCCTCTGTGTGTCCCCAATCTCTTTCTGCCTTTCTCTCTTTAAAAACAATTGTATTGGATTTAGGGTGCACCCAGATAATCCAGGATGAACTCATCTTGAGTTCTTAAATTAATTGCATCTGCAAAGACTCTTTTCTACATAAATTTGCATTTACATGTTTTAAGTGCATATCATTTAGAGAGCCACCATTCAGCCACTCCAACAGAGATGGAGGTTGTAATTAGAAATAGGAACCCACTTGAGGGAGATCAGAGAGGCACCACTATCCATGACTATGGCTTTGCCCATAAATAGCATGCAGATATAGGGTACAGAGAGAGGTCAAAGGTTCAAGTTTGTTGGGGAATCATGATATAAATAGCTGTGATAGTCTTAGGACTGGCTTCCTCAAGGAGGATGGATAGAATAGATGGAATGGTGTGACCAATTGCAGGTATTTTTATGAAGTCAGTGAATTCTGAAGGTCTGTTGCCAAGTGTGGTAGAGACTAATTACCAAGACTTTAAATATTGGTCAGAGAATGACACTTCAATGATATGGAAATTACATTAAACACTAGAAGGCTGACCATCTTCTTTTTTACCCCCCACTCTGTTAAGGAGCATCTGATGTCTGTGAAAAAAAAAGTCAGTTTATTTCCCATTTCTAAGGTGCTGCTGTGGTTTGTCTATCCTACAGAAAAAGTCTTACTCTCTCTTTAAAAAAATTATCTTCAAGCCAATGGAAGACAGGACAACTGGATTTCAAAATTTTTATCATGTCTTTTTAAGAAACAAATATGATAATGTTCTCTTTTATGTTCCTGGAATTTTTTTCTTTTTCAGATAGCCACAACTCCTGTATCTATGCACAAAAGCTTTCATGAGGACAGGAGCCATGTCAATTTTGCTCATTCTTATATTTCCAGAGTTCAGCAGTGCTCAAGTAGTAGATGTTTGTCAATGAATGAATGAATGGATGGATGAATACATATATGAATGTATAAATAAAACTATATTTTTCTAGTCTCATATACATCAAAACCAACAGCAGGACTGTCTTTTAACAAGTACAGTGGGTCCTTGGTTTACAACATGTTCCATTCCTACGACAGTGATGTAACCCGAATTTTGGTGTAAGTTGAAATACATCCTAGCCTCTCACTTACCTATCCTAACACAGTTGTAAAATCATAATCTAGAACATAAGAACACAACTAAGCCACAGAAAAAGAAAAGAACATAAATATACCATACTGTACACTGTCCTGTAGTAATAGAAAAAAATGACAAAAAGTGAGTGTAAAAAATTTCCTTACCTGCCTGACCAGGCGATGGCATAGTGGATAGAGCGTCGGACTGGGATGCCAAGGACCCAGGTTCAAGACCCCGAGGTCGCCAGCTTGAGCGCGGGCTCATCTGTTTTGAACAAAAAAGCTTGGACCCAAGGTGACTTGCTCGAGCAAGGGGTTACTTGGTCTGCTGAAGGCCCGCGGTCAAGGCACATATGAGAAAGCAATAAATGAACAACTAAGGTGTCACAACGCGCAATGAAAAACTAATGATTGATGCTTCTCATCTCTCCATTCCTGTCTGTCTGTCCCTATCTATCCCTCTCTTTGACTCTCTCTCTCTGTCTCTGTAGAAAAGAAAAAAAATTTTCTTACCTTTATTCCTGTGCTTGGCTTGCACACTGGAAGGGGCATTACAAGGTGGGAGAGAGTGATCTATTGGGAAGAGGAAGCTGGAGAGACAGGAGAACCTGCAGAAGGTGCTGGAGATACTGGGTCAGGTGAATCAGGATTGCCTAAGGAACAGGCAGGAGACACTGGAGATGATTCTACCTGTACTACAGGTGTTTCATCTCGAGAAGCAGTTGACATAGGGTACAAGATCTGTTGCAGGCCTCTCTACCTTCTTCAAGAATTGTTCCAGGCTAGTCTGGAAGGTTGATGACTTCTTCTCTTCCAAAATCTGCCTATAGCATTGCAAGGCATCCATAACAGCTCTGTAGACCTCACTGAATCCATCATCACTGGAGTCCTCAGCCTGAAATCTTGCCAAACTATCCTCTACCATAGAAAAACCTTCTGCCAAACCTTTGGTAGTGAATCTCTTGGGTTCTGGGGTTGCTACCTCTTCCTCTTCAACCATCCGCTTCTCCAGATGAATGAGGTCCTCAGTAAAGAGCTCCTCTCCATGTGATACCACTAGCTCTGTGACATCCTCAGCCTCCACCTCCAAATTAAGCAGTTTACCCATGGCAATAGTCTTCTCTGTTACAACCTCCACCAACTCCTCAAAGTCATGGAAGTCATACACAACCTGGAGACACAGACTTTTTTCCACACACTATTTAAGTTTATTTGGCATAAGCCGAAACACTCACGTCTCAATTTTTAAAAAGTTTTTTATGGGACTGAGCATTGTAAATTTGAAACGTTGTATGTTGAGACTGTTGTAACCCAAGGACCCCCTGTACTGAAGATGAGGCACTGTGCCCTGTCCTTGAATTCTTGTACCAACATGGATAATAGCTCAATGTCTTGTCAATAAGTACAGCATGTTCCATCCACTGCTGCTGAACTCTTAACAAGCCATCTGAGAGGAGATGCTTGTCTGAAGGTGACACTTGCCCCCACCAATGTCATATAAGGAAATAACCCATCTTCCCTTAAGTGTCTCTCCTCCCTGCCTTCACATATCAGTGCACTATAAATGATGATGAGGAGGGTTTGTAAATCAAGAAAAAGGCCCTGCTTTCAAGCACTTTTTAATTAGGTAGGATGGATACAGCATCCTAGTTCATTTAGACGGGACAGTGGGGAACCGTTCCATCTCCTGTATGTCCCCACCTGGGCCCTGCAGTGTTCCCAGGGTGATTGCTCTGTGTAAAGCATTTATAACTTCTAAGTTGCTTCCACCTAATGCCAGGACTGAGAGGAGTATTATACAGGCTGAGCCTGCTACTGGATTTTATGAGAAGATTTAGAGATTCAACATGGAATTAAATTAAACTTTCTGTTTAGTTATCTATACCTCACCTTGTTCTAAAAATAATTCATGGTTTATTGTGAGATTATATAAATTAAGTCAGGGAAAAATAAATTATAAATAAATGAGGGAAAAATAAGCAAGATTTGGAACCTTATACCAAGCCTATAACAGCGATGCATACCATGAAGTTCTATATAGCACTCACTATAGGTGGGTTCACATTCGAATCTGTGCATTTTAACAATCAGTGCAAAAAGGGAAACCCGATTAGTCATACAATTTATGGCATTTATGAGACAGCATGCTCACAGGTCAAATACTTGGGAAAAGCTCAATAATTTCTGACCTGAGACCAGACAGAAATTTCTAGAGGGTTCCTCATAATGAGAGCACACTGTGATGAAATGAAGAACATGTCAATAAAATCTCTGCAAAAACAATGCTTTCTCCCCAGGACTATTCCTTAGCAGAAACTTGCAGCATCAACATCTTACCAAAGGTGAAGATCATAAAACCAATTCTTTGCGGATCAACACAATGTATCCAATTCAGTGCTTGCCTGGCTTAAATCAGGAAATGACTTAGAGACCTCTGACAGGTGCAAAATGTGGCTGGGAGGAAGGAACTCTGGCTCTGGGTTCGTTCCCAGCTCTGTTGCCATATGGGAGGGCGATGAGAGCTCAGACTTTGGATCCAGATGAAAATGAATTTGAATCACCACTTAATTAGTTGTGTGCTCTTGTGGTAGCTGCACCTCGGTTTACTCATCTATGCAATGGGTGATATGATCCTTTACATGCAGATTGTTGCAAGTGTGAAAAGCATTTAGACACAGTGCCCAGCACAATGTCTGGGAGAAAATAAGTATATAATAAAGACCAACTGCACAGCTTTCTGTCATGGCCTTGGCCTGTGAATTTACCCTGGGCAAGGTGAAATACTCGGCTTCAATTGTACAAATCCTCAGAATTTTAATAATGGTTAATATCCTATGTGTGTTCTTAGACCTACTATAAAAGTGTGATAACATCAAATAATTTATTCTTGCTTGATATAAAAACAAGAAAGAGAAATTGGTGGAAAAGTCATAAATACAGGTATCTACCACACTCCTCCAATATCTCCCATTGCCTAAAGGGTAGGATCCTGTCTCTTTAGCAGAGACCTCTGGGCTCCTCACCTTGCCCCAGCCTTCGTCATCTGGGAGTGGTAGTCCAAGTTCACCCAGTTTTCAACTGTGTTTTACCCGTGCGAATCCACTGCTTCAAATGCTTCACCGTACCCCCACCTAGCTGGCTTCTAGAAATCCACTTAAAGTAATTTCTGAATGGCTAGTACTAACTTCTGATTTATCTTCCTAAGAGGATAAAGTGCCAACGAACAAAAATAATATCCAAATTAATTTTTAGAACTTTGCAATGGTTTCTGTTTTTCATTGTTGCAATAGCAATGGCATGATTTGTTAAGTAACTACAGTATTCCAGCCACTGTCTTTTTCTCTTAGTTAACTAATGGTTAAGGTGGGATTTGAGCCCAGGTTTGAATCCAAAGCCAGTGCTCTTCCTATCACACCGTACTGCCTCCCCGGAGTAGCACACACCATCCCAGGCTGGGCTCTCCACCCGCCAAGATAGGTCAGACACTCAGGACACAGCAACTCATGAAAATTAATGTATTTTATTTTCTTGGTTCTAGAAAGGATTATGTCTCAACTCTTTTTCCCCAACATATACACAATCTCTCTATCACATCAATTAGCAGTATTCATAGAAAGCCACATAGTTTGTTCTTGTAATGTTCAAGAAGAAACCTAAGATAATGCCCCTGTCCTTGGACAGTTCACAGCCTCACTGAGGAGAAGGGACAACAAGATCCATGAAACCTCCAGGGAAATTTCCAGGTAACTGTGAACCGAGGGCCAAACTGTGTGGTGCAGACTGATTACAACGCAAATTCACCAGAGGAAGGGAGGAGTCAGGTCAGACGTCTTGAAGGAGGCTGAAAAACCACCCATATGTCTCCTCCAATTTCTCCCTCACTCACTGTGCTCCAGCCACACCAACCTCCCTGTCACGCCCCACCTACCACGGCACAGGCCCACCCAGCACCGTGCTGCTCCCTCACATACACCTGCATGGCTCCTTCCTCCTCCCTCTTAGAGTTTTGTTCAAGTGTCACTTGATTACAGAAGCTTCTTCTGACTCACCCTTTGCCCCTTTTCACGCTCAATTTACCTCTAGAGAACTCATCATCATCTAATCCACTATGTTTGTCTTCTTTATTTGCATTGTCTGGTCCCAAGGGGAATTTTTTGTCACTTATGTTAAAGTTCACTTGTGTTGAAGAATTTGTATAACACTTATTTGTATTAAAGAGTTTCTAGCACCTACTAGGTGTCTCGTAAACTTTTTTTTTTTTTTTTTTTTTTTTTTGTATTTTTCTGAAGCTGGAAACGGGGAGAGACAGTCAGACAGACTCCTGCATGCGCCCGACCGGGATCCACCCGGCACGCCCACCAGGGGCGAGGCTCTGCCCACCAGGGGGCGATGCTCTGCCCCTCCGGGGCGTAGCTCTGCCACCTGGGGCAGAGGCCAAGGAGCCATCCCCAGCACCCGGGCCATCTTTGCTCCAATGGAACCTTGGCTGCGGGAGGGGAAGAGAGAGACAGAGAGGAAGGAGGCGGGGTAGAGAAGCAAATGGGCGCTTCTCCTATGTGCCCTGGCCGGGAATCGAACCAGGGTCCCCTGCACGCCAGGCCGACGCTCTACCGCTGAGCCAACCGGCCAGGGCCAAACTTTTTTTTTTTAATGATGACTCTTTAAGGAATTTTCAGGTTCTGCCAAATGGTAGAATCTAGAAAATCTTCCCAAAGTCTTAGAGGAATGATCTCTAAAACCACAGGGAATGGGACCGTGGTGACACCTCTCACATGAAGAGGTCTTTTTAAACAATCTGACTGAGAACAGGCTCAGTCAGCTGTTGGGACCAGCCTGGGTCCTCCTCCAAATCATTCAACTATCTATAGGCCTTCTCTGTGCAGAAGCACTGTGCTCAGAATTTGTCCTGATTTCCTACGTGTCACCAATTGCCTTCCACTCCCAGACTCCTGCCTCCCCAGCCCAGCATTCAAGCTCACTGTACATACCTACCAACAGCAAGACACTGATGCCGGGAAGTCACAGCAGTGGGGGTGGGAGGATGCAGGAGTGGCTCCGGGACCTCTGGACACTAGTCCACCTTTGTAGTGTGGAAGGTGAGCAACTGACAAGGCCATCAGGTCCCAGTCTTAGCTGAGCCCATGACCTAGGGAAATGTACTGGCTTCTCCATGCCACTTCCCTGAATGACAAGACAGTCAATAATAGTCCCTAATTCAAAGCAGAGATTCTTAACCTGAGATTCACATATAAACCAGTTTGGGTGGGCTGGAAAGATATGATATTAGGTTAAACCATAAAATTTGCCATTTTTGTATGTCAAAATGGTCTAAGAGCAGAATTCCACGTGGTTCATTAAGAAAATGAGAAGCTATGGTTTAGGTAACATTATTGTTCAGGTGAGTGGGTATTTCAAATATGGGACCAGTGATTCATTCATTGGCTCATCCTTAAATTCTACCATTGAGTTAAGCTCTCAGGAGACAATAACTACTAACATTTATAAAGCACCATGCTGTGGGAAACACTTTCACTAATACCATCTCAGTTGATCCTAAAGTGGACAGTTACTACCTACATTCATCTTAGAATCAACTAGCATAGAATAGGCACCTTCTAGTTCAGGAATCAGTCAGAAAACTGGCCCATGAGCCACATCTACCTGGCGCCTGTTTTTGTACAGCCTGGAAGCTAAGAATGGGTTTTACATACTTAAAATTTGAATGCACAGATACACTCACATACACACAGAGAAGACTACATCACTATGACCACATATAGTCCCCAAAGCCTGAAATACTTACTCTCAAGCCCTTCACAAAGCTAGCCAGCCCCTGTTGTAGACGTTCCACACTATGCCAGGTACTTCTGATATGGTATCCCTGTACAGTGAGAGTGAGAAGGCCCTTAAATTAAGTTCGGCACTGGGGTTGGGTGTGGCCATAACTGTCAGCAGAGAGGAAGTTAACTTGGAAAACAAAGTTTCTAGTCTCTGTTCTGTTTCTTTATTTGCTATGTAAATTGGGATAAGTTTCTTAAAACTTGCTCAGGCCAGCAGCTTCTTCTATCAACTAGAGTGTAAGAATGGAACTCCCTTTTACTGTGAGTCCATAGTTCATTAGGACTAGCCCAGGAGCCCAAAAGTAAGGACACATATTCTAATTGGAGAGCTTTTTAAAATAATGATGACCCAATCACTTTTCTTCTTCTTGTAAATTTTAAAATAAGTTTAAAATGTTAAAAGGACATGAAACCAGGTACAGGGAAGCAAGTAATTGTGAGGAGATAGGGAACATGTATCCCAGATCAGAACTCAGGTGTGTCATCTCTGTTTCAGGTGACAGGTGTAGAACTGCCATTTGGAAGCCAGAATATTGTTTTTAAGCACGGTAGTTTTCTCTGTTTGAGCATCCAAATGCAAAAAGAAAAATACTAGTACTACAGGCCAAATACAAAGAGGGGAAGGGGCATCCAATTTTAAAAATGCTCACGGCAATGAAAAACTATAACTTCCAGTGTGAACCAATTCATTGAGGCCTTAACATTCATTTGTGGGGAATGGAGGGGGCAGTGGAATCTGCCGTCAGAACCAATTGGGGAGTAGCAGGCTGGAAAGGTCAGTTCCGGCTAGGGATGTGCAACTCCTCAACTCTGTTAAAATGATGGTATTCGACAGAAGTTACATCTGAGGTCAAGTGACCGCAATAACAGGGGACAAGGAGGGCTCTCAAATCATTCTCGGGGATGAAAATGACATGAAACTGACATAATATCTGAGGTGAGATGAAACTCAAATCCTCAGCAGCTGAACGCTTCACCTACTGATGGGCAGCCTGACCCTCGCCAACCTCATAATCATACTTGTGTCAAGAGGGGAGCAGAGTCTTCAGTAACACACGGCCCAGCACTGGCATTTTTGTGGGGAGGGAAGGCTTTGTCTCTGATTCTGAGATGATGCTGTTAAAAGTTTCAATACTCGGCTTTAAACCTTTCCAATGAATGTCTTATTAGTAAAACTGGATTTCACCTACATGCATGGAATCTCTTCCCTGATGTATTTCCCCCCCACTCCAGGTATTTCCTGGCTAGCATCTTCAATAGTAAACTGTGTGTTTAGTTTCATGACTATCTTGATGTTATTTAAAGATTCAAACCCAATTCTATTCAAACTACCTGCAGGAGGAGGTGGAGAAGCAGGAGGGGGAAAGTGAATGATAAATTATAATCTCTTTGCCCCCAAGTAACAGGTATAAAAAGAGGGTGTTCTAAAAACTGTTGAATATATTAACCCATGATAAAGGATGCAGAAAAGGAAGCCTAAACTACATTTGAATTTAAAACAAGCATTAAAATTAAAAGCCCCAAAGAAGACTATTATATACATTTAGTCAGCTGTTACAAAAAAATGCTTCACGCTCTCTCATCTGCCCTGTAATTGCTCTAATATGGGGTTTGGTCTGGGAGACTGCAGTTCCATCTAACTGTATTTAAAAGAAGTTTTCCTGTGTGTTCGTTTGTTTTCTGAGAAGAGAGAGGGTGAATGAAGGTGTGGCCATTTGCATAAACACCACCAGGACGGCCCCCAGAATCGACCCTGACAATGCATGGCGGCACCCCAAAGCCAATAAACACAGTTGTCAGCAAGGGGATGAATCAGCATGTATTTAAATCAAAGACAGCCATGAAAGACTGCATTAGTTCTGTTCCCAGGCCCTGTCAAACCACAGAAGAGATTAAACATCTGACCCTCTTCATCCCCAACATTGCTCCACAAGAGACATTTCTGTCACTATTCCTGCCACTTGGCTTTCAAAGATGCCACAAAGCCTAGGGCGACCTCTGCTACATTTCAGTGTTGTTTATTGATTTCTGACCCAGTGCTTAATAGTTTTCCCAGTCCCCCTGAATGGCTTTTGTAAGCAATGTGGTTTGTACATCTCACCGATCAATACCTTTTATATTTACAATAAAATTGAAACTGCTTCTGCTGGGGGCGCAGCCCAGCATTTGTCATCCTTCAGCGAGGGAAAACTATGTCATTATCTGAATTAAAACATTTATTTCTGATTAAGAGAGTGTCCTATCTCATTAATTTTTCCCTTTCCAATAGAATGGGAATAGAACCCTATTGATTTTTGCACTTTTACACATCTCCACTGTTGGGAAGATAATTGAGAAGTTAGCCAGAATAAATGAAGTTTCAAGTCTAGTGGGCCAGCCAATACCTTCCAAATTCAAGGTGTTTTTATGAAGCTGGATTTTAATTTGTTGGCAAGCTGAAGCAGTGGGACTTATTCGACTGAGTAAATTGGATTAAGAGTGGAATCGGCTGGAAGCATGTCTTGGAGAATGCCGAGGTCCAGGTTCCCGCAGGACAGCCAGAACCTTATTTTAGATTTATGCTAAGACAGCTTCCAAATTGCCCTCCTTCAAATCTCCCAACTCTCTTCAGAAAGTGTGGATCACTGACTCAAAAGCCTATAAACTTGTGTTTCCCTTCTTCACGCCGGTCACCTTAAAAACAACCAAGATCTAATCAGAGGCTGAACCAGACCTTTATATTGTTGGCACCAATTGATTACACTTTATTAGAATAATGGGACTAAATCCAAGCTTCATTAAAATGAATTCCCTCTGCTTGGAACCCTTTTTTTTCCAAAGACCTTTCAATTACAAGCCCTTATGGCACACATAGGGAATCCTGCTCACTTTGAAGTTGTTCTCGTTAAGAATTAACAGTCATTTGTTCTGATTTCCATATGCAAAGCCCAAGCCTTGTCTGTTCTCGGAAAGGACAGAAAATTCACAGTCTCCAGGGTTAGAAGGAAGCAGGGGATACAGATAATTTAAACCATAGCTATTTTTGTTAATGTCTTAATTTGTTACCTTCTCTGTAATTTATTTGTCACTGGTCCATTACTTTTCACATTCACATTCACTTCTATGTATCTTTAGTCCCTCTCAGAAAAATAAGGTTCATCCTTGCATTAAAAAAGAATGGAAACCAGGTTCAAACTAAAGATCTTCCAGGTTACAGCTAAAGATGCTTCATGAAAGGGGGGGGGGGGGTACTAAATGCTTTCCCTAGTGACCTGACAATAGAGACCTGCTGAGGGAAGAGCTCATTTAGAAACGAGGCTGAGAACTTTTAGTTCATGTTTAGAATGCCACAGTTTGAGGGGAATGTTAAGATCATGTTTCCCCTTAGAAGTAAAATAAAGCATTGAAAATTAAGGAAATTTCTACAGAAAAGATTTCTGACCTGGACTTATGTGACATAGATAGGACATACTCTTTGGCATACATATTCTTTGATATAAATTTGTGTCTAAACACACACACACATGCACACCTGTGGCCAAAGGAAAAAGAAATAGCCAAGAAAGCACTTCAAGAAGGCTTGAGTTTCAAAAAAAAAAAAAAAAAAAAACACACAGCAGATTAAAAATGCTGTGGAAGTGAAGAACTTAATTTCTGAATGCATTTTAATGCATGGTCCAAAGTACCCAAGTATGCAAAAGGTTGAATACATTCATCACAAACAGTTCTGTTTCCTCTCCTTACACCAATGAGGAATTACAGGATTACCAATGACCTTCCTCCCAATGAAGCTCCGTAATTATGGTCATTTATTATACAACCGAGATGAATGGATGGGATTTACATAGAATAAAAATATTATTTAACAGCCGCATTATTGATGTGTGAAGTGTAATTTTAATTTATTTAAATGCTATAAATATATTGGTAATGTGTTCTTTTCAAATTAACCTCCTGAACCGTGCACTGGCAGAACCTCAATTAATATTGTACTAAAATCTATTTTCTCGTGTTGTGTGAAACTATGTATGGCTAAAAATATGTACTGATACGATGTTTTGGCATTCTTTACCAGTGTATTTTCCTTTTCTCCTTGATTTATGATTTCATTTGAAATTGAATTTCAATTGGAATAATTTAGAAAAAATATATCCTCCTATATCCTCCTTTAAATAAAGGATCCCTATTTAAGTTTAAAATTATTTTTACTAAAAGTTACAAATGCATTGATTTGAAGGGAAATTCTATATATTTATGTTCATTTGGAACACTGCAATAATTTTAAATATTTAGTATATTTCCAGTAAATGATATAATGGGAAAAATATTTAAGCCAACAGCTCTATCTCATTTACTTAGCATATTAGAATAATCTCAATAAACCTGCAAAGAAGCCACCGGTTATATATTATGTTGAAATGCTTGGTACCAAAAGCAGATCGTATGTCTATAAGCAGAGATAAACTTATGTATTTTACTTCTGGGTTTATCTCTTTTGTATTCTGTCCATTTGCCCCTGACTGTCATTATTCCATGCTCATCGACAGAAGAGTTATAGTTTGCAAAAACCTATCAGGTAGGCTGGACACTAGATAATTGAGGTGATGATCAGCCTCAGCAAAAGACAATTGATAGTGATAGTGTCAGAGGCTGCACCTAACAAGATCTGTACCCTCTGTCTCCTTTAGCCCTTCTCTGGAATGGACCGAATATGGAATAACATGGACATGGCTGATGAGCATCCGGAGACGGGATGGCAGTGCATAATACTTCTTGGAAGTGCAATAGGATGGGGAGGGGGAGTCTTCTGACACTGAGGCAGGTTATTAAATAGAGGTGTGAACTATTAAGAGATGATCTTGACCCTCAGTACATTTTTATCAAAGTCAAAAAATACTTGACACCACTGAACAGCCTACCACAGGCACAACGGGAGATATGCTTTATTATGGAAATTTGTACTATCTTTTTCTGCAAAAGAGAATAATTCAGAATACATGCACTTCTAAATTTATAACAGTTTGTAGGACTCCCGATAACTAACATCAGTTGTACACTAAGTGTGCCCTGAAATGATATTTTAAAGGAGATGGTTGACCAAACTTAATAAGAACATCCTCTATTAAAAATAAAATTTTAAATTACGTTTTAAAATAATGATGATTTTAAGTCGCTTTTCTGCTAGCATGATTTAACATGGCTTTTCTGAAGAGGATTTTCAAATTCACTCTCAATTCTATTAAATGCAGGATGCCCTGGGGGTGAGGGAGACTTTAGGGTATATACAGAAGGCTGTAAATGTAGATTTTTCCCCACAGATTGTGAGGTGCCTACTAGGGTTTTTGGTAGGCAGTTATCCTGGCCTCCTTTGCTCTATTCCTTATACTCTACTCATCTGTTTTTACCTTTTTTTTTTTAATTGAGGGACCATCACAATTCTGATACCCCTCCCCACATTTTCATGTATATGTATATAAGTCAAAATACTGCATATTGTAACACCCTAATTGCAGGGACAAAAACTAACGGAGCCCACTGACAATGGACGGAGGCCAGAAAGAATGAAGAAAGCCCTAGTTTTGCATGGCTATTAAACACCCTATAGTCTATATAAAAATATGCCAAGTTGAGGCTTAATAGTAATAAAATAGTACGGGTAATGCCCTCAATCTTGGCTGAATGAGCAATGCCCCCTAATTGGGTAATTGACAAACTACATACTGTAACACACTCCAGAATAGCCCTGCTTTTTCATTATGTCGAACAATAGGTTAACTGGATAACTTGCACTTGACAAAATCACTATCCGCTGACTTCCAACCATCCTCTTTTCTCCTCAAGCTACTGCTCCCTGTGATATTTCGGCATTCTTCTCCCCAGCAGTGCACTTTCAAAGCCAGTTATACGCTAGCTCAGTGGTACTCAGATTCTTTCTGTTTTACCTTTCCCCAGGGTCAATTGCCTTTGGGAGGGAACCAACAGAGATTAACAAGAAAGATATACTGCCTGATTCATGGCATTTAGAGAGGCCTGCAAATGCACAGCGGCTCTTCTGGGATTGATGCTGTTTCAATCAGGGTCCTATCTACAATTAGGAAATAACTCCCAATTCTGAAAATTTAGTCCTTTTAGAGGAAATGCAAGTCAAAGACATATCTTTAAAGAGTTGGGCATGTCATTCTTTTTTTTTTAATGCTTATAGATCAGGACATGCCATCTAGTGAACTAAGGCATTTAGAGTTCATGTAAGAATTTCCAAAGCATCTCTGTTTTGCCTTCCCGTCGGCATGAATCAGCAAGGCCGGCAATATTAAACAAAGCTCCACGGCCTCCCTGCCACTGCCCCCTGTGCAGCTGGGGAGGTGAGGCCTGTTCACTTGATGCAGGGTATCGATTGATTTATAACAAAGTGATAGATATAACTATTGTCATTGGAATTACACTGAGTTATAGCGACATGGTTTTCTATTCTACAAGCCACTCTCCATATGTACCATAACTCAAACCCTGAATGACAATAATACTATCTATGAAATTTATATTCATGATTATAAATTAATTCTTTTCCTTTTTGGCTGGACCACCAGCAGCATGAACTTGTAATTTCCAAACAGCATTTATGGCATTAACTTGGGAATACTATCCATCAGGTCTGATGACAAATGTGGAAGATGATGGTCTCGTCCGCCTCTGGCTCAAGCAGGAGAAAGTGCTGTGACAGAGAAGCTGGGCTGGGTGGTCGGTCTCCTCTGCCGTCTGCCTCCCAGATGGTGACAACAACAAACCATGACAGTAAACTTCCTACTTCACGAAGAGAGGAGGGATTCATCGATGCCTTTTTTGCAGGAATAATCTAAATTCGGCTGATAATAACAATAGCTGCTGTGGATGGGGACCCTACTACATTCCATGTGTTCTGTATCTCAAATCCTGCCTAGGATCCAGCAAGGTGAGTATTATTGTACCCATTTTATAGATAAAAAGACTGAGAGGCAAAAGGGCTGCGTGTTTTGCCAGAGATGGTCAAACTAAAGAGTGAGGATTTAAGTCCATGCCTGCTTACCTTCAAAAAAACAGAAGTTTTCACACAGATTTTCTAGATTGAATTTTCCAAGTATCATACTGAGTAACTAGCACCACCAAAAACAAAAAGCTTCTTGATTTGTTTAAAAGAAAAAGTCCCCCTGGCTGGTTGGCTCAGTGGTAGAGCGTCGGCCCAGCATGTGGAAGTCTTGGGTTCAATTCTCAGCCAGGACACACAGGAGCAGCGCCCATCTGCTTCTCTACCCCTCCGCCTCTCCTTTCTCTCTATCTCTCTCTTCCCCTCCCGCAGCCAAGACTCCATTGGAGCAAAGTTGGCCCGGGCGCTGAGGATGGCCCCATGGCCTCTGCCTCAGGTGCTAGAATGGCTCTGGTTGCATGGGAGCAACACCCCACATGGGCAGAGCATCGCCCCCTAGAGGGCATGCTAGGTGGATCCCCGTTGGATGCATGCGGGAGTCTGTCTCTCTGCCTCCCTGTTTCTCACTTCAGAAAAAAATAAATAAATAAAATTAAAATAAAAAAAAGAAAGTTTCATCATTCTAAATAATTGTGAATAGTTGGATCTCTAATAAAACATCAACTTAATCATAGTTGACCTGAGTAGCAGTAGTCGGTCTAGGTTCTGGGTCAGATGAACTGTCTTCAAATCCAGCAAGTAACTTACTAGCAAGTCACTTAATCTGGCTGAGGTTTGGTTGCCAGTCCTGAAAAAAAAAATGGGATGGAGGTGTTAAATTGTGAACACCAGGTGAGAATGCTAGTTTTAACAAGAGAGGAATATGTTCACTTCCATGACAAAAATCAATGTCCCCTGACCATAAAGGTGGACTCCTCCATGAACTCTGGCATCTCTTGAAAATTCTGAAATTCCACACTGCCTTTTGCCCTCAAGACTTCGAAGGAGGCTATGAGGGAGGAAGGACAGTCAAGGGAGAGGGGGAAGGAAGGGAGCATGGGCACACACCCCAAACCCTTTCCTCAGGCTCTTGGCATTGTGCTCGGCACCCCCTGCTTCTCCCTGGGAAGGGAAGCTTTTTCTTGATGACAATCAAACATTAATAACCCCCTTTCTATCTTCCCTCTCAAGCAGAATATACAAATGGAACCCATAAGTCTGACAAGTCTTTTTTTGACCAAGAAGTTTAGCACGACTGGATTATGGAGTGAGCAGTCTGGAGCCAGGGTCCGCCTGGCTTTGTTGTGAACAGCCTTGAAGAAGCACAGCACAGTGAGGATCTTACAAGAAGGCATGGAGGAAATGGAATGGGACAATGAAATGGTTTGAGAGAGGCAAGCTTGCAAACCCCCTCCTCCTTGCCATGGTGCCCCAGCCTCAGCCCTGTAGCCCTCTCGGGAAAATCCTCAGCCTTCCTCGTATTAAGTAGCTCCCTTCTCCCATCTTTCCAGCCATGGTTTAATGAACATCACTTTGCAGACACGATTCAGTTAATTTCACAACATTCTTGTGTATCATCATTCCCCTAGGTATAGAGGCGCACATTGCCGCTCAGAAGACAAATTTCCTCAGTGTTACTGCCAGTGGGAATTGACACTCAGGCTGTTGGACTCCGAAGCCCTTGTTCTTATTCTCCACCAGTTCTCATCCTAAAGCTCTGACTAACCTAGCTAAAATGGTCACTCCATGTTGGCTGAACGTGACAGAGCACAGGATTCAGTCGCTGAGAACCAGGTCTCTGGAGTGAGCCGCCTGGGTTTGAGTTTTAGTTTTGTCTTGGAATAGCTATGTGGACTTGGATAGATTAATCTCTCTGTGCTTAAATTTTCTCACCTGTAAAATGGGAATTAAATTTGCCAACTCTGTACAGCTGTTGCGAGTATTAAATATACATATTAATATTTGCAAAGCACTTAAAATGAGCCTGGCACATAGTAAGAGTTTAATAAATGTAGGGAAAAAACATATTTTTACAGCCAGGGAGCTTTTAGTCACACCATGGTTCTCCTCTGCAATCCTTCCACTCTCCTCCCCACATATCCTTCCTTCAAAGTCAGCCTTTATCTCAACTCCTCAAAATCAGTCTCCTGCCTTCCCCACGTCCTCTCTACTCCCACTGCTCAGAGTATCTACATCAGTCTTCAGGTTGGTATTGGCCTTCCCTTCTCTCCTTTAGTCCTCTCATTCCTATTTCATTTCCTTACACACATATATAAATTATATAATTATTTTCATTTATATACCATGATAATGTTAAGTACAATAATTATGCACCTAAAATATAGTATGTACCTTTACAATAATGATAATATGTAATGTTATATTCTGGAATAATGTATATATTAATGTATACACATCATTTCCATTTATATACTTGTACTTATTTTAGCAAGTCCTGAGTTTGGATTTGCTTCTCTTTCCCACGGTATCTAGCCCAGGGCAGATATTCAATAAATGAGGGTGATTTGAAGCCCAGCTTCTATCCACAAAGGCAAATATAAAGTGAGATCCAATTGTTCCAACCCCCTGTTCAGGGTTATAATACCTTATTTCATTCTTTTCTGGAATTTATTTAGTTCTTTGTTTCACAGAGGCTTCTGGCAACATCATCTCCAACACACCACTTAACGCGCAATGAGACCTGGAGTCTATCCTCAGGTCTAGCTCCTCCCGGTGAGGTTCCTACTCTCCTCCTACTCAGATTCTTCTTCTATCTCATCTTCTTCTGTTTGCTTTTTTGTTGTTGTTATAAAAGTTTTTCCACTCTTCATTCATTCATTCAGTGAATGTTATCATTCCCTTGCTTCAACTCATTAGCTTTTCATTAAGTTCTGGATATGCATAAACCTTGTCATGTGACCTATGATCCGGGCAACCTTAGAATCTCTCACCCAAACTGGGAGACTCCTGAAGGTGACAGGAGTGCTGTTAACAACGATGCTGGGACGACAAATGTAAATCATACCTGTCCTGGGCAAAATCCTCCTTAAGGACCCTGATCGCCAGACTCCTTCTGGTTCTGTCTCTTCCCTGCCCCTTTCTCTTGCTAATGCTGTATCTGTCTTCTTTATGTTCCTTCAGCTAAGTGATGTTCATTAAACCATGGCTGGAAAGATGGGAGCTAATGCTGTATCAAGCCTTCTTCATCACCTCCTACACCTGTTCCTACAGATCCTCCCAATGTCTTTCTAGACCTCCAATTGCTAGCAGCTCCCCTCATTGCTGACCCTTCTGACCTCCCTTTGCCACTGTTTTCCTTCACAGCACCTGCCCTAGTTCACAACTACTTGTTTATTTCTGCACTGCCTGAGCTCAGGGCTGCTCATGGCCACAGTTCCTTGTATGTCCTATGCACTTCTGAATTTACTCCCTGCACTTGGCACAGGCTCAGGGATGCACAGTAAATGTTTGTGAAATGCTTGTTTCCACCCATTGATCAATCTGGCAAACATTTTTTAACTTGTGCCAAGTTCTACAGTAGACATTGGAAATACCAAAACAACAAGACAAGAATTCAGTCTAAGGTAATCAACAGATACACACAAAAAGCATTCCAAAACCAGGTAAACAGGATATAACTTGAAAGAGTACCAGGTTAGGAGTCAGGAGAATAAGGGGTTTCACTTTGCTGAGGGATTATCCCAGAGCCCTGAGGCTGATCTCAGTGAACGGGTTGAGTTGTCAAGGAAAGAAAAGGTGAAGGTGAGGGCAGTAGTGGGTACACATGGGGGATGGAGAGGTGACCAGTGACCCTCCACGGGACAGGGAGTGAGGGAGTGCCTGGTCAGCTTCCTGCTACAGGTATGACGCTGACCCCAGCACAGTGGACAAGGGGATGCTCAGGGTCACCTCCCTTATTCCTCTCTGCCTCTGGGCAGGTCCTCTCTAACTCACAACCAGAGAGCCTCCCCTCCCCAGGAGGTAGTTTTTCTTTCAGACTCCCAATGGCCCAAATGCTGTCTTTGAAATCTGGGAGTGGCCCACTCTCTGAGCATTGTTATTAATTTAGAGATCCATCCCCTAGGCAGGTCTCAGCTGCAGACCCAGTCCACTGGCTCCCCGCGTGGGAAGCGGCCTCACTCCCTGGGCAGGCTCCCACACGAGGACACCCGTTCCTCAGAAGGGTTTCTGCACAGTTCTGAGCAGGTGGGATGTAGCTGTCAGGGAGCACAGCGATGGGCTGGGGAGCCCGCTGACCCAGCAGGGAGCCTGCTGGCTCCATGGCTGCGACCCTGTTAGGGACTGCAGACCAGGAGCTGGAGGCCGGCGGCCCGCTCTCCTGGGCTACCTTCTCAGAGGGGATTAGGGAGAATAAAAAGGCAGCGTGAAGCCTGGGCCCCATTGACTCCGCCGCCTGCGGCCCCCGAAGAAACATCAGGGATCCCGAGACCCCCTTCCTAGCCTCGGAGTATCCACAGCAACGCGCGGCAGAGACTCCGCCCAAAAGATAAGGCAAGGGGAAAGAGCCATCTGCAAAACAAAGGTCTCCCGGGGCAGGGGGATTGAGGGAGGGCAGAGGTCCCAACCCAGGAGAACTAATCCTCCTTTGGTACAAGGAGATGGGACTTTGTCCTTACAATATGCTCTCTGGACGAGGGTGTGACGGTTAGCAGTGTGACCTCCTGGGTGTCCTGAGGAGCCTTTATGCAGCTGGGGGTGTCCAGTCTGTTAACCCGGGCTCTGACCCACAGAGGTGTGAGAGAGTGATGCCTACCTAAACCTCTCTCTGCAGGAGGGCACTCTGTAATAGTAATAATAACCCCGTTTTCTCTGCAGGAACATTTATATGCATCCTTTCTAATCCTGACAACTGAGGCTCATGACTGGTAAATAGAATGGTCAGATTTCAAATCCAGGGCCATCTGGCTGATATGCCCCAGCCATTGTGTGACACATCTTCCTTTTCCCTGAGAAGGACAAGGGAAAGGCTGGAGACCAACTGATGGCCCCATAAGGGGCGACTGCCTGTGACAGACTGTGGATCTGGGTTTGCATGGCTGCAGGAGCTGACCCCAGCTCTGTCCACACATGTGTGCGAGATGTCTGATGCAAGAGTGTGGGGCTCGGTGTCCAACCTTGGGCAAGTCTAGGGTCAGCTGTAAAATCAGGACATTACCTGCTTACCTGTCATGGGACTAATAAAAAGAGAACACACAAGTTTACAGACTGTGTTTCCTAGAACCCAGGATGGAGTTTCTCAAGCTACAATGAGCAAACGTAAAGATCATCTATGGGTCTTGTTAAAATGCAAATTCTCAGCCCTGGCTGGTTGGCTCTGTGGATAGAGCATCGGCCTGGTGTGTGGACATTCAGTTCAATCCCCAGTCAGGGCACACATGAGAGGCGACCATCTGCTTCTCTTCCCCTCCCTCTCCCCCTTCGATTGGTCCCAGTGTTGGCCTCAGGCACTGAGGATAGCTCAGTTCACACAGGCATTGGCCCCAGACAAGATTGCCAGGCAGATACCCAGTCAGGGCTCATGAAGAAATTGATCTCTCTATCTCTCCTCCTCTACTTAAAAAATGCAGGTTCCCAGGCCTCCACTCAGAAATTATGAATCGGTAGGAGGAAGCCAAAGAATTTGCATCTTATCCAATGTCCCTGGTGATTCTGTGACTGATGACAAAGAGTAGGCACCCAGGAGACCTGGCCTGGTGGGGTGGCTGTGCCTCCAGTGTGGGTATTGGTGG
The DNA here is from genome assembly GCF_036850765.1 of Saccopteryx bilineata. Taxonomy (NCBI): domain Eukaryota; kingdom Metazoa; phylum Chordata; class Mammalia; order Chiroptera; family Emballonuridae; genus Saccopteryx; species Saccopteryx bilineata. The sequence continues at coordinate 238,993,931 of NC_089492.1, forward strand.
GTCAGGAGGAGACAGCATGCATGCTTAGGATCCAAAGGCCCCTGGCCCAGCTTCACCCAGAATGCTCTGCTTTGATCTTTTTTATAAACTGGGATTTTTTTTCAGTGAGATCCCATTTGAAGGAGAATTACATGACTTCGAAACTAAAATAAAAAGCAATTAAAAAGCGCAATGCACTGCTACACGTGAAAATGCTTTGGGTAAGTTAAAGATACTCTCTAGAGATGAGCAATTTTAGTCAAACCTTGGCCATCTGAAATCCTCAGGGAATGAATCATTCTGGAGAACCTAATGTTCCCGATAGCGTTAAAACTTTTTATTAAATGTTAATCGTTTTGCGGAGAATATGTTACACTCTTCCCTGCCTTTTAAAACAGAGAATGAAGAACATAATTTTACTGTTGTTTGAAAACTCAGGACTACCAACTGGAGAATGTGTGGCCATCCCAAAGGATGTGTGGCCATCCCAGAGGTGAGTCCTGCCAAGCTTGATGGGGAAAGTAGCCCCATCCGATTCTACTCTCAGGCTCCTCGACACAGCCATGGTTCATGTAGCATCAAGTGAAGACAGCACAGCGTGGTGTCCTGACTCAGGACAATGAACCCCAGGCTCCCCTCTGTCATCTATGAGCTGTGGGACTCAGAGCAACTCCTTCCACCTGGGCCTCAACTTTCTTTCTCTGTAAGGCAAGAGGTCAGTCTGTCTCCAGAGTTGGTGTCTAGTCTCTAAAGTGGTGGTGGGGGTGCACACTGCACTGCCCGCAGGGCCCGAGCAGGTGAGGCTGGTGGAAACAGGAGAGCAACCGCACGGCCCAGCGCAGCACCAGCAGATGGGCGACATGAGAGTGAAAGCACATTGCTCTCAAATTTTCCAGAAAAACTGAAAATTTAGGTTTTTCTGTGAACTCTCCAGATTTCTTAAATGTTGGTAGCTGTGGTAGACCGGTGGGCTAGCTCACGACTCCATCCTCCTCTTTTTCTGGGAGGGCTCCTATTGTTCAGAGACCAGAAAGTGAAATACTACACTTCCTATTTTTTAATCGTTGGGGTCTGGCCTACAAGCTAGGTTGTGTCAATAACATTTTGTCATAGTTTTGAAAAGTAAAGGAGGCAGGTGCTGTCTTCTGCATCCCCATCCAGAGCCCCACCTGTAAGGACTTCTGAATACAGGTCAAATAGAATTCCCTGCGGGCACCTTTGGGCCTGAGGTCTTCTGGCTCTAACTCTTGTCAGATGGCAGAGTAACAGCTGCCAGGGCGGACAGCCCAGGGTGGCTGACCTAAACAGGAGACACAGCCAAATGGCATCGATACTCCCCTGGGCTTTCTCTTCAAAGGTCCCCCCAGCCCGGACTCCACTCCCGAGGGACTTGCTCAGCAGAGAATACAAGGCTCTGGCATTCTCATCTGGAGGCAATTCTCCAGCTTTCCCGCATTAACAGGATTGAGTACGCACTCTTCTGTTTTCCAAAGGAGGGCAGAGTTTGCTATTTTTCAGGCGGGGTCCTGACAGGATGGTTGGCATGCTGAGCCCCGCTGCCTCCCTCCGCCTCTTTCAGCGTGTTCCAAAGTGAGCAGCTGGGGGCTTCTTAGCAAGGGTTCAAGTTTCCAGCTCTGTTACTCTTGAGCTGCCCAAACTGGATTTTATCTGCCTAAGTGGTATGTGGGTGGGGAGGATTTTGGGACATTTCAGGGCATCACCCATTTCACACATAATAATAGCTGTTCTTTACCAAGGACCCCCTTGACACCATCTCTAACCCTCACAGCAACCTGAGGGGCAGATATTGCTGACCTCATTTTACAAATAAGCTACCTGAGGCTCACAATGGTTCATCCAGAATCCCATAGATGGTAAGTGGCAGAGCCAGAATTTCAGAGCAATAACGTTCCAACCAACCAAGCTATCTGGCCAGGGCTCAATTCTTTATTTATTGATTTTTTTAAGAGAAAGAAACAGAAAGAGAGGGGGGAGGGGGGAGGAAGCATTCACCTGTTGTTCCACATAGTTGTACATTCATTGGTGGATTCCCATATGTGCCCTGATCCGGGATTGAACCTGCATCCTTGTAATTTTGGAACAATGCTCTTAACTGACTGAGCTAACCGGCCAGGGCACAGAGCCTTTTTTCAAGTTGCTGGCCACCTGGGCAAGCCTGCCGGTAGGTTAGATAATGTGATCCTGCCTCCTGGTGGTCAGGTCTGTGCCACAACCCCTCACAGGCCTGGTCACTAGGTCTCTCCCTCTCCTGCTAGCGGCCCTGGTAGCTGATTATTTCAAGAAGTGGGTTTGCCCACTCTGGAACGGTGAGGCCTGAGAGCAAGTGAAAGCAGCCGGCTCCCATTCCCAGGCCCTCCTACCTCCCAGGGGGAAGCACGGGGCCTCAGCCTTTAGCAGTACTGGTCAGAGAGAACAGAGCGCTCATTGACTCCCCTTCCATGTGCAGGGCACCTGCTAAACTTTTGACATCTGTGGCCTCTGTTCCCACTCTGCCCTCAGGTGGTGATTACCCAGTATCCCTAATAATTCAACCCACCGGAATTGGACAGGAGTAATCGTTCCCGTGTATACTTTAAAAGGTAGTGCTGAGGACACTGTAGTTATCCTGATCCGGACATCTAAACAGCTTAATCACCTTGAGACTTTTTCTTTAATAATTATTTACATTATATATATATATTATACAGGGGTGGGCATAATATATATGTAAATATATTATACAGGGGTGGGCAAAAGTAGGTTTATAGTTGTGAGCACATAAAACACAGATCATTCTTGTACTATTGTTTATTAACTATTGTATTGTTTATTTGTATTAAAAATGTAAACCTCCTTTTGCCCATCCCTGTGTGTGTGTATGTGTGTGTGTGTGTGTGTGTGTGTGTATATATATATATAGTGTGTGTGTGTATAATATATATATATATTGTATATAGTCCCTGTTAAAGCTTCTGGCAATTCTTTTTTCAATTCAGCACAATTACAGTTATTTGCCTAAGTGCAAAAAGGAATAGTAACACCCTCCCCAACAAAAGTAGCTGCTACTTAGGCCTTCCTTTTTTTGCCTGTGCTCATGATTTTGAGCCTCAGACACCTGACACCTTTCTTCCAGGACCACATGTATCCCACACTCTGTCATGCCAATTAGCTAAACAAAAAGTTTGTCTCTGCCTCTCCTGAAAATGCACGTTTCCCTGTTTGGAGCATGTGTGTTGTTAGATGATGTGAGTCTCAGCGGGAGCTCTTCCCGCCCCTGGTGACTTTGAATGGCAGCAACATTCTCTGCTGAGAGTGAAGAATTCCTGCATGGCCAGGCCACCTGCCACCACTGCTTCTGCAATGATCTCAGCAGCACAGAAGCCCTGATTTTTTTTGATGTATGAATTCCAGGCTCTATAGTGCACTATTAATTTGCATATCCCTTCTCACTCCAAAGTGAATATTGCTTAAACCTAAAAAATAAATTACTTTGTGACATTTTTTGACCCTTTATTTAAGAGTATTCTCTGTCTTATTTACATAATTAAAAATTCACTTAAATAAAAAAATGCATTTTCCCTTCCAAGCCCAGCTAACTCCTATACCCTGCTCAGGTATTGCCTCCTCTAGGAAGCTCTCCCTGACTGCTGCAGATGGGTTATGTCTCTTCCTATCTTACTGAAAAAGTCAAGCAATGCATTAAGGTGGAAGCATATACATGCATCTACATATAAAATTCAAGAACAATTCATAAAACTTGAGATAAGTGCCCTCTGATTTAAGGGGAAGCTATACTTCATGCAGATGAGCATCAGAACTTTACATCCATTTAAATGTTTTATTGTACTTAATAAATAGTTGCAGTTCCCTTTCTAAAATTGGTATTCTGATAACAGTATCAAGAACCATATTGAAAATTTTACTTACTCAAGGGACCAAAAATAAATACATGCTTAGATGAAGCTAAAGAAATTTAATTAAGTGTATGAACAGTTATACTAAATGATTTCTCCAGGAAGCCAGTGGGAAATTATGCTCAACAAATAGCTACAGAATAAGGCACGTTGTTGAGAGGTTATTAACCTAATCAGATAATCAAATTTCACCACCACCGTAGCCATCTGATTTGCCCATGTCAAAATAACTCTTTTGTTAACTCTTCTTAATAAAATTAGAATGGGGAAGAGCAGTGCAGCTGGCTCAGAACAATTTCTTTCTTTAAAAACAAGGCTTACAAACATTTTTTTCCTCCTTTAACTCCAAAAATAAGAGTTTACCATTGTTCAGTAGAGCTCTGAAATGATCCAGCTTATATAAAAAAAAAAGAGAGATGAAATTGGAAATGAAATTCATGGATGTTTTGTCTTCACAGAAGTCATTGGCAAAGTGGGAAATAGACAGGTTTTGCTCTCAAAATTTGGTGAAGCAAATTTGTTCCAAGGCTGAGGTGTTTCTTGCCAGTTTTAAACCCAAGGTGCATTTTTATAGCCAGGAACTAAAGCCCTGAAACACAGTGATCTCCAGAATAATGGAAATGCTGACACAACCTTCACTTCAGCAGCGGAAATAGTGCCACTGTAATTTATGGAGAACACATTTTGGTTTTGTCAGGTTTTTAAACATAGACTGTTATAAATTTGAAAGAGCATTGTCTTGTTAAAGCTTCAAATGGCATGTGTTAGTATTGGTTATGCATCATGCCCTGTATTTGGAATGGCATTTCTAGAACACAGTTTATCCTAATGGGAAAACAGGGCTCTGAATCCTGTTTTGTTTTCAAAACAATATTCACTGATTAAGAGCATCATGGTCATCATCAACATGATCATAACCGGCTAGAAGATTCCAGTAAAAGTATCCCTCCTCAGACAGAGGTCCCATCTCTTTTTCTTCACTGACACATTCATTATTTGACACATATTTACTGCAGATAATCAGTGTCATGTCCTGTCTTAGGCAATGGAGATAAAATAATTACGATGCCATCTCTGCCCTCTAGGATCTAGTATTTTGTAGAAAGAAAGATTTTTTTAAAAAACACTGTGTGTAGATATTAGATAAGTGTGTAGACATTATATGAGTGTGTGCAGATATTGGGGGGGGCACTTTTCACACCACACATCCTTAACCAAAGTGGAGAGAAGTCTTACTAGCAACTCCCACTGGGAAAAGGAACCCAACAACAGGCGATGAGCCTCACTTCTGTGGGAGTTACTGGGTGGTTGGGTGAGAAGTGTAAGAGGTTAATCCAGATTCCATTCTCTGATTTCTGTAGAGAGAGGTCTAGATTAGTAGAAACCTTGATGTTGGTTAGATAAGTTTGTAAAAGATGATTTTTATGTTAGCTCGCTTATAGTTTGCATTGAGGGCTGGGCAGCGCCAGGTTTATGTGGTCTATGAAATTGCAAATTGCCTTCCTGCTTGGGAAGGGCCATTGTTTTGCTAATGTTTGCTAGAGGACAGGTTTTTGTGCCTGAAAGTTTTGAAGAAGAGAGAGAAGAAGGGGAAGAGGCAGAAAGAGGCCATGTTTGCAGAGTGAGAGCAGAGAGAATGCAGAGTGCTGAAGAAGAAGCCATGTTGGCAGAGAAAGAGAAGGTGTGCAGACAAGGAACCAGAGGTGAGGGGCTTTGCGAGCTCCACTAAGACTGGTGAGGCCTTTGATTCTAGGAGGAACCAGAGAAGATTCTCCTGGTTGTGGAACTGGAGGGAAGTGTTTTTCCCTGTGTGTTTGCTCATCGGCCGGTGCAAGACTTGAATAAAGGAATGACCCACCATTTTTTGGCTCCACTGTTTCTTTACCACCTGCCCAAATCCAATGAGAACCTGCAAGTGAATGACCACGACAGCCATGACTACTGGCCATACACTTGAATAGCAACTTTACTTTCACCCTATTATGCTTTTGCCTTATTTATGACAGCCTTTGAACAAAGTAGTAAGTTTAGTGATTTGCTCTGAAAAAACTTGTTCATGATGAGCCTTCTTATTGTGAGGTTTGGTTTGAGGCAATTGTCATTATTCCAAAAACACTGAATAGGTAGAAATTGTGATTAGTATGGGGGTAAAGAGAGCAGACTCATCTGTCTACTCCATCATTTCCTCAAAGCATAATCTTGAAGCCTCAGAATTTGTGACCTGCGGATAAACCAAGGCTCTCCCTAATATGAATAGGGCTATCACAACAGTATCTGTGAGGATTAATGCGGAGCTAGGTCCATGGCTCTATCAGTTAAGGGAGCGCAGAAACATGGTGGGAGGAGTAGAGAAAGAAGAACAAGAACACTTTAAAAAGATGCTGAGTGAGGCCCTGGCCGGTTGGCTCAGCGGTAGAGCGTCGGCCTGGCGTGCGGGGGACCAGGGTTCGATTCCTGGCCAGGGCACATAGGAGAAGGGCCCATTTGCTTCTCCACCTCCCCCTCCTTCCTCTCTGTCTCTCTCCTCCCCTCCCGCAGCCGAGGCTCCATTGGAGCAAAGGTGGCCCGGGCGCTGGGGATGGCTCCTTGGCCTCTGCCCCAGGCACTGGAGTGGCTCTGGTCGTGGCAGAGCGACCCTCCGGAGGGGCAGAGCATCGCCCCCTGGTGGGCAGAGCGTCGCCCCTGGTGGGCGTGCTGGGTGGATCCCGGTCGGGCACATGCGGGAGTCTGTCTGACTGTTTCTCCCCATTTCCAGCTTCAGAAAAATACAAAAAAAAAAAAAAAAAAAGATGCTGAGTGAAATAAGTCAGAGAAAAACAAATGCTTTTGATTTGAAAAACATGGTTTCACTTTTATATGAAATCTAAAGAACAAAATAAATGAACAAACAAATTGAAACAGACTAACGGTTGGCAGAGGCGAGAGACACTGAGGGACTGGGTGAGAAAGGTGAAGGGATTGAGAAGTGCAGACTGCAGTTACAGAACAGTCGTGGGGATGGAACGTAGAGCACAGGGAATACAGTCAGTAATGTTGTAATAACTATCTGTGGTGCCACGTGGGTACTGGAGATATCGGGAAGAACACTTAGTAAAGTGTATGACTGCCCAACCATTATGCTGTATACCTGAAACTAATATAACGTTGAATGTAAACTCTAATTGAAAAATAAAACATTTTTAAAGATTTTAAAAATAAAAAATTTTGCTTATATAGTAAAAAAATAAAAAGATGCCAAGATGCCTCTGAATATAACATGACTTGTGATGCTTCTTCTAGGGGGATATCTTGCTGCCATGGAAAGTGATATTGATAAAGATCATACTAATAGCCTGACCTGCAGTGGATAAATCAATGACCCGGAATGCTGAGGTTGCCAGTTCGAAACTGTGGGCTTGCCTGGTCAAAGCACATGCAAGAAGCAACTACTACGAGTTAATGCTTCCTCTTCCTCCTCTTCTTCTCTCCCTCTCTCATCTCTCTAAAATCAATAATTTTTTTAAAAAAAGACTTAGATGAAAAAAGGTAAAAAACAAGATCATACTAATAGCCAACATTTATAGCACACTCACTATGCTATGTGCTCTTTCCCCATTATTTCATCTATTTATTGTCATAACAGTTTTTTTTTATTGTTGTTGTTAGATGAGGAAACTGATCCTTAAGCATTTGACAACTTGCCAAGGTGGGAAGATTATAAATTCTAGGACAGTCTCACTTTGTGCCTGATGTCTTTGGTTACTTATGAACAGTGCCCCCTTTCATTGTCATTTGTGTACCCATTTGAATGATGAGTTATACGATTATCCAGGGTCACACAGCTAGTAGGTGCAGGATTAGGATTTGGATCCCTCTAGCTTGACTACAAACCCACACCCTTAACCACTGTGCTATAAATATGTTTGTTACAAAGTGTTATGGAAGACAAAGGAGAGTGCAAAGTAGCATATACATATTACCATAATTGTTTTTAAAGCATTCTGTGCATAGAACAAACTGGGAGGAAACATGAGTGATTAGGTATGGATGGAGAAAATATAAATAGATTTAAAATAGTTCTTTCCACTTTATATTTTCTAAATTTTCTTCAATTAAAATGTATGACTTTTGCCCTGGCCGGTTGGCTCAGTGGTAGAGCGTTGGCCTGGCGTGCGGAAGTCCCACAGGAGAGGCGCCCATCTGCTTCTCCACCCCTCCCCCTCTCCTTCCTCTCTGTCTCTCTCTTCCCCTCCCGCAGCCGAAGCTCCATTGGAGCAGAGATGGCCCAGGTGCTGGGGATGGCTCCTTGGCCTCTGCCCCAGGCGCTAGAGTGGCTCTGGTCGCGACAGAGCGATGCCCCAGATGGGCAGAGCATCGCCCCCTGGTGGGCGTGCTGGGTGGATCCCTGTCGGGCGCATGCGGGAGTCTAACTGCCTCCCCATTTCCAGCTTCAGAAAAATACAAAAAAATAAAAATAAAAAATGTATGACTTTTTAGAATAAAAATATTTTTTAAATACAGGCATAAAAATTATCTCAAGTAATATTTCATGAATAAATATTATTTGATATTTTAGATACTATCAAAAAATAAGTACAATGAAGCCAAAAAGAAATTAAGGAGAGTAAGAAGGAGAAAAAAGAGAGAGCCCTTGGGCTAAGGGAGAGAGAATTTAATCACCTAACTGGCCATGGTGTAGCTTTGACCTTGTTTCCTCAGAAGCCCCCAGAGGGACAAATCTAAGGGAGAGCACAGTGTAATGATTACAAACACATGTTTTACAGCCATAAAAGACAGCTTAGTGTCAATTGGGGAGATTTTAATATAAGCTGAATATTAGATGATATTATGGAATTACTGTCACTTTTAAAACTTTTTTTTTCTTTCTTTTTTTTTACCTAAGATAATGGTATTGTTATTGTGGGTTATATGAAAGAATGTCCTTCCTCCTGGGAGATGTATGCTAAAATACATAAGGATGAAATGGTCTTCCTCATCTTCACAACTTACACTCAAAAGATTTAGGAGACAAAAAGTGTGTGTAATGCGTGTAAAGAGGAAGAGCAAATGTTGCAAGATGTTAACAACTGCTTCACTACTTGGAGAGAATATGAATGTTCATTATACCTTGCTTTGGATTTTTTTTGTATGTTTGCAAACTCAAAATAAAAGTTGAGAGGGAGTTTTTTTTTAAATCATTCTGAAATAATAAAACAAGAAAACAAGACCAAAAAAGCATGTATGAAAATAATAATAATAATAAAGAATCCAGGTTTTAAAGCTAAAGACTTTAATTGTACAACTTAAATGTTTTTGTAACCCTGGACAAGTCTTTCTAAGGCTCAGTTTCTTCATCTGTAAAATGGTGATAACTACACCCTCATAGGGTTTTGAACAGGGTTAACACATTGTATGTGGAAAGCATCAGTCACTGTGCCTGCTCACAGGTTATATGAATCAAAAATAATCTAATCAAATGATACATAATAGGAGCCTCAGGAAGAGTCTGTAGAACTTTGAGAAGTTCAAAACAAAGGGAGGTATTTTTTTTCCTTCTTCAGCTGTTTTCTATGTAAAGATAACGTAGCTAGATATTATATGGAAAACTCTAATAACTAATACGTTTGAATGAGGTGGAATCATGGATCAAGTGGGATAATAGTCTTCATCAGCTTTGACCAAATCCACCCAACCACAAGTGGCTTCTATTGTATTTGCTTGTTTCAGTTTGCTGTGTTTTGCTTTAGCCTGTTTTCTCTACTTCTCACCTGGGGTTAAAGTGAAGGGCAAAGGAGTTCAGGTTCAACCCATGCAGTTGGCTCTGCTGGGAAGCCAGGGTAGCCAGAGCACTCACAAATGAAGAATACACTTGGGTGTCTTCCATCAGTATCCTAACAAAACAAAACAAAACAACATGATATGAGTTTAGGAGTACTAGTAATAGTGATTATAAAACTAAAAAATAAATCTTCAATGTTTTACCCAAGCACACATTTATAGAGAACTTAATGTGTATGCCTGTAATGTGCGAAAGGTGTAGAAATAAATATGACAAAGTTCCTGCTCATAATTGAGTGGTGATAAGGGTTGACATGTAAATAATTTATATATAATATAATCATATATTTGCACAGCACTTTATAGTTTATAGACCATTTTCCCTGTATTGCTTCACTTAGCTAACCATCAAGAGGTAGTAGCATCATGATAGGAAAGGAAATGTCTCACTGAACCCTTAACTTTACCTTCACAGAGTGAAACCATGATGTATGCACTGGGTAGAGAAAGGTTCACCTCTGGTCTCACCGCATCACTTGTATCATAACGTACTAGTGCCTCAACCTTTGTTTAATTAAGACATGACTCCTACGTCTTATTCACTTTTGTATGCTGATTTCCTCTAAGGAGCCCAGAATATAATAACCACTTAATTAATGCTTTTTGAGGAAAGGATGAAGATACAAAGGGAGAGAGGGAGGAAAAAGAAAGAAAAAGGATTCACTCAAACTCTAAGAACTTATCAAAACTCTAGCACGTACCTATGATGTGTTAAGCATTATGGGAAATGCCAAAGAGGCCTAAGACAAGTCTCTGTCTACAAAGACTTTTAAGCTAATGCCAATGAATTTTTTTTTTTTTTTTTTTTTTGCATTTTTCTGAAGCTGGAAACAGGGAGAGACAGACAGACTCCCGCATGCGCCGGACCGGGATCCACCCGGCACGCCCACCATGGGGCGATGCTCTGCCCACCAGGGGGCGATGCTCTGCCCATCCTGAGCGTCGCCATGTTGCGACCATCCTGGGCGTCACCATGTTGCGACCAGAGCCACTCTAGTGCCTGGGGCAGAGGCCACAGAGCCATCCCCAGCGCCCGGGCCATCTTTGCTCCAATGGAGCCTTGGCTGCGGGAGGGGAAGAGAGAGACAGAGAGGAAGGCGCGACGGAGGGGTGGAGAAGCAAATGGGCGCTTCTCCTATGTGCCCTGGCCGGGAATCGAACCTGGGTCCCCCGCACGCCAGGCCGACGCTCTACCGCTGAGCCAACCGGCCAGGGCTCCAATGAAGTAATTTAAAGATAATAAATAAAACTTACTTTTAAGTAAGAAAAGAATCTAAAGAAAAATATACTTTATGACAAATTAAAGTTGTAATTACAAAGAAATACAATTTACTTGCAATTTAACTTATTACAAGTTCATAAGTATGACTTCTCTCCTGAGCTGTAACAGTGCCAGTTTAAACTAAGGTTCAGTTGGCAAAGTTTGCACCAAATAAGAATTCTAATGAAAAATCCTCTTTAAATAGGAACTCCAATGTCAACATTACAATTTCACTTTCACATTCAACAACTGTCTCTCTTCATTACAAATAATAAACTAGCATCTCTTTTAAATATACAGGTATTGAGTTATATATGCATAAATTAACCATGACTCGAGTAAAGAAGAAAAATCTATTTAAATCTGCATTAATTTTTTATTGGCTTTTCCACTTGTCATAAACAGTTTGTAGCCAGATATATATCAACATACTAAACATCATGTAAAACCTCTCAGTCAATAATCCAATTGATATCCAGGTACTATATCTAGTGGCAACAGTTCTTAAATGGGCCATTTTATAACCTGGGCAAAGGTTAATCATTCTTAGCTTCCTAAGTGTGATCTTAACCGAACTTCTGCTGTTTACTAGTGACTTTCAAACAACATCTTGTTTTATGGTTAATTACTCTTTATTAACATTAATGCATCCCAAAAGTAGGACCATCAAACAATATGCTGAAAGAAATGTCTATTACCTTTTATTGTTGTTGGACTTTTTTTTTCTACACTTAAAAATTTTTTGTTTATCCTTCTGAATACTTTCATTTTATCTGTCTTTTGTTAATTGTTTATTTATCTATGCCCTTCCCTTAATTTCCAAATGGGTTAATATGTGCCTTTAACATATATAATCTGTGCAATGTAAGAAAATTTACTAAATAAATTAGGAAATTAAAAAATGAGAGCCTAGAGCAGGGATCGGGAACCTATGGCTTGTGAGCCAGATGTGGCTCTTTTGATGGCTGCATCTGGCTCACAGACAAATCTTTAATTAAAAAAAATAATAACGTTAAAAATATAAAACATTCTCATGTATTACAAATCCATTCATTTCCTACCGCTCATGTTCATGGTTGCGGGTGGCTGGAGCCAATCACAGCTGTACTTTGGGACAACACCAAATTTTTATTGGATAATGCCTAACGTACATGGGTCATTGTATGACTCTCACGGAATTACATTTTAAAATATGTGGCATTCATGGCTCTCTCAGCCAAAAAGGTTCCCGACCCCTGGCCTAGAGTGAACTTAGTACTCCCAATGCCCTCCAGGGACACCTGAATATTTATTGACGCTACACCAATTTGGCTCTGAACTTTCTAGCAGCCAGTACAATCAAGGAAGATAATTCATTCTTCATTCTTGTCTTATCACTTACATGACAACTATTTATTTCACATATTAGATGAGAGGCATTTTTTTGGACACTGATTATACACATAGGCTATAAAGAGACTTGGTTTTTCCTCTTGGCGAACTTACCATCCAGCTATGCAGACCAATCTGAACTGTTGTGTAGTAATAAATGATGTAAATTTCATAAAGAGAAAATAGCATTCTAAGAGAGCAAATTTTAGGGGAGATCACACTTCAGACTGGGGAATTGAAATCTAACCTGAGACGTCCCTGGGTTGCTTCCTAGATTCCATGTCCCCTTCTTTCTTAACCATGGAAATCTATCTTCAGCTAGGCACACTACTGCCTCCATAAAACATTACACTTTCTAGCTCCCCTTGTGGCTGGAAGTGACCATACAACTAAGTTCTGGCCAATAACATAAGTTGAAATCCTGGGTGGCCTTCTGGAAACTGCTTCAGACAGTAGCTTCGGCTTGCAAAGCATCCTTTTGTAGTCCCCGCTTTCTCCTCCTACCGAGGGCCTGTGATGGCAGTTCCGTTTTGGACTGTGAACTGATCTTGAAAATGGAAGGTATGGCCCTGGCTGGTTGGCTCAGTGGTAGAGCGTCGGCCTGGCGTGCAGGGGTCCCGGGTTCGATTCCCGGCCAGGGCACACAGGAGAAGCGCCCATCTGCTTCTCCACCCCTCCCCCTCTCCTTCCTCTCTGTCTCTCTCTTCCCCTCCCGCAGCGAGGCTCCATTGGAGCAAAGATGGCCCGGGCGCTGGGGATGGCTCCTTGGCCTCTGCCCCAGGCGCTAGAGTGGCTCTGGTCGCAGCAGAGCGATGCCCCTGAGGGGCAGAGCATCGCCCCCTGGTAGGCAGAGCGTCGCCCCCTGGTGGGCGTGCAGGGTGGATCCCGGTCAGGCGCATGCGGGAGTCTGTCTGACTGTCTCTCCCCGTTTCCAGCTTCAGAAAAATACAAAAAAAAAAAAAAAAGGAAGGTATGTACTGAGGATGGCAGAGGAGAAACATGAAAATCCAGATGACACTTTAGCAATGCTACACAGAAGAGCTATAATTGTCTCTTGTTTAATCCACTCTTCCTTGAGTCCCACTATTGTATGTAGCTGAGTGTAAACCCAACTGATTCCACAGCAGAAAGACAGGCAGAGGTTAAGAAAGAAGCGTTCCAGTCAGCAGCCAGAAAGTTGTCAAGACCCTGGTTTACTTGAGGGGCTGAGAAAAGATTGGTGCAGAGGACGCCTAACTGTGGTTGACTGGGTGAGGCAAGATGAGGCTGAAGAAGTAGTATGGGCAGAGCATGCAGGCTCTGAGTTCGAGTTCACTCAGAGGGCCACAAGAAGCAATGGGTTGTAAGGTCGCAGATTCCTAAACCTTTTGGTTAGCCACTGAATTCTCTCTTCAAATAAAACCTTATGCAGATGCCAAATGCAGAAAACAGAACAGAGCTGCTCTGGGTGGGTGCTGGAATCCAGGCCCCAAAGCCCACCCCTTCTTTTCCCATTGCTCTCATTCCAAACCTTGTAGCAGCTCCCAACGTAGCACAGAAGACCCCTAAAGCTCTTGGGAATATGGCATCGAAAACATGGGTTACATGATTCACAGAATTCTAAGGGAAACCAGACACTCAGAAGAAACACAGGAGTTCCGACTACTGAAACCGCAGGAAGTCTTTGCCAGTGAGTCTTCCCAGAGCGAAGTTTGTAAAGGCTGTCAACCAAAGCTTCAGGCCAAAGCACAATTCAGAGAAAGCAGTTTTAAGGTGGGGGAGGGGGGAGGGAGAGAAGGTAGCAGGGATTGGAAAGATGTAAAACAGTGCAGCCAGGATACTTCACCCTGCTGTGGACTGGCTCAGTCAGGGACAGCCTTGGCCACACCCTGGGATATTTTCTCTCTCTCTGCCCAGTGGGCCTCTATCATGCTCAGTCTCAGCTGCGGTTAGGACAGCTGCCTGGGAGACCCCTCTGGTGCTGTCAGCAGGGGCTTCTCACAGGGGTGGACACCCCCCCCCCAAAGATTTCCATCACACACTTGTTTGGCCTGCAAATAAATTGGCAACGCAGCTGAATTTAATCTTTTGATTCCCCCTTGAGAACCAATTTCTCCAAGTCATTCCCGTGTAGACAAAAAGATTTTGTCTCACTAAACCTGTTTATTGACCAAAACTGTCACCTCTGCTCTGACCACTGACCTTATCTGAATATTCAAATTTATCACAGATCGCAAGTTCAAATGATTTTGGTGCCCTGTGGAAGCCCTGTTTTCATAGTGAGCTGATTACCAATGACAATATTATAAGGGCTTTAATTGAGATTCTACAAACAATTTGTACCCTGGATTTACAAACCTAATATATTCAGAAGTGTGAATGCTGCTGACACTATTTCTTTTTTTAAGTAAAAGTTGGCCCTGTGTATGTAAATACAAGACCAGGTCTCTAACCCCTGAGTTTTGGAGCCAGCTGCCTTTGTATATAAATGCTGCCACGTCCCCTAGCCAAGTATTTCCAACCTCACCATAATTTTAATAATTCCTTAACTGACATCTGCAAGCACATCTGCTCTTCAGAGAAAACATTTTGCATTCTGATGCAAACCATGAGTATCAGGCTCTGGGCCTCCCCCCTGTCCTCACCCCTCTGCCTTCACCCCCCTTCATGCAACGGAAGTAAATGAGTCAGAATACAGATTCTAGTACATGCATTAGCACCCTCATAGGCAAGCCACTTAATTCCTCTTTATCTTACCTTTTTGGCAATCCAGGGAGGATAAAATAATTCTATACCCTACTTGCAAAAGTAATGTTTGGATAAAATGAATTAATTGATAAAGGTTTAAAATGTCAAAAGAAGCACTTACAAATGAAAGCTATTTTTATTAAACAGATATTTTTTTAAAACAATAGAAACATATACCTGAGTAAAATATTAATAGTATTAAGACCTAATGCTTATTGACTATTACATATGCCAGGCCTTATATACACTCTCTGAATGGATCTACAGAAAACCCCAATGAGGAAGCACTAGTACTAACCCCATTTTACAGATAAGGAAAACTGGCTATGGAAGACTACTATGTTACTTGCCTGAGGTCCACAAGAAACTAAAACTCATCATCACTTTACTCTCTAGAATTTACAATATAGATACTTTTTTATTGGATTTTCAACCTTATCCTTTAAAACATGAAAGAAGGAGTGATTGAGTCCCTAGTTGCCAGCTCTCTCCTCAGATCGGTTTAACTCCTCAGTTTACTAACTGGCTAAAATAGCCCGGTTTTCCCACTTGCTCAGCAGGAAAGAGCCTGAGTATTTGTAAAAATTTATCTTTGTCGTAGAATAGGGTGAACCTGTTCATTTCCTCATCCTTTTTCTAATCTCAGGCAACTAACATGACCTGGAAAGCTAGCTAACAATGAATGAGTAAAAGAGCCTGGTTACAGGGAACCTCTCATCTCACATTTGTGTTCATACAGCTGGCAGTGGAGAGAGGAATGTCATTTTTCCCAAATATGCTGCAAGGGGCCATTGTTCCAACTAGTAGAAGGAAGTTTCTGCCTCTGTTCTCTGTTCTGATAAAGTTAAGTCCAACCATTCCAAATCAGCTGGACAGCCCTTCTGAAAGAAATGGCCTGTTTGGGCACTAATGTTTCAGAATTTCAAAGTTGAACTCACTCACTGCAGGTAATTTATAACCTAAATTTACTGAATTCCCTTCCAAAATAGCCTATTTAATCAACGTTAACTGGTGAAAATTATGAAGGTTCTTAATTGAGCTCTCCTATGGTGAGCTTTCCAAACAGCCATGCAAGCACCTCTGAAAATAACAAAATGAATAAACTACACTTTTCTCTAGTTCCATTTTCAAATACAACGTCTGGAATGAAGAGTTGAGATCTCTAGGTGGTGATCTTCATGCATAGTATAGTGTTTGTCCTGAATTTCATTGCTTTGAAAAAAAAGATATGAAAAGTCTTGATTTAGTTGGCATTTAATGTGATTTTTATATAACTTCTGTGATATAATCAGTCGCATTGGGAATCAGTGGGGAAACTTAAAGAGCAGTAAAACCTTCAGCTATTGTTCTTTCTGTGCTCTGATTGGCTTACTGGGTATACAAACTGAAAAATTCCAGTTCACATACTCCTACTCTATTTGTAGGCACCCATAATGATTGAGTGCGGTCCAGCGCCATCCCCTCTCCCAGGCAGTCAGCCAGTCAGAATGCAGGAAAGACAATAGGTATGTTGGAACCGCAACAAAGAATGTGTTGCTGTAAATCACATTCCAGTTCTGCATAGCTGGGAATAGTAATGCACAAGCCATAGGCAAGTATATTAATGTCTCCCACTTTCCATAAATGAAAAATCATGCACAACAACACATACTTGATTGTTATTCCAAGATAGCTTTTTTAGTACGCGATTCTTTGCTTTATTTTTTTTTAAGCAAAATGCATATTTTACTATTATTTAAAAGCATTTTCCCCCTTTCGGTTGGGTCCATAAACATTTCTTTCCAGCAGATAAACACATTGTCTTTCCTACACACTGATTGACTAGTGATGTGTTTAGAACTCAGAGGTATTAAATTTCTGGAGCCCGTAATGATATCAGAAGGAAAGTATCATATAAATGACCAGGGACGTCCCTACACCTAGTCAATTTGAATTTGGAAAATTATTAGAACTGTATGGAAACATAAAATGAAATACACTAGCAACACATTACATTTACATGTTTTAAATATGCTTAACCATGCATTTAATTTAGATTTAATGAAATAGTTATTATATGCAACCAAAACATCAGTGTTATTAAAAACAAATTTATAGAGGATTAACAGCTGTGTTATCTGTCTATACCTTCGTATGCCAGAGTTTTTCATTTTCAATAATGTGTTTTTAATCATTAACTTCTACTTATTAAAAGCACAATAATTGTTTGAGTAACTCTACTGACTGAGATTGATTAAGGTGTTCCTTGGAGTTTGGATAAACACCAATTGATAACTTCAACTATAAGAAATTGGCTCTGGAATCTATGCTATACCAAGTATTTACATTTTATTCCATTTTTTAAGAAGCATAATCAATCGGTTGATGCTCATAGAACCATAGTGTGAACTCTAAGCTGCATTTCTATAGGATACATTTGACAGATAAATATCAACATTTAACAAAGGTTAAGATTTTTTTTTCATTGAGGTTTTTTTTCTCTCCATTTTTCAATAAGAGTAATTGGGAAAAGCTACTGTGGGGAGAAATCACTGAAGAGCAAATTGCTGTATATGAAGTTTCATTTTTGAATAGCTGGGGAGATTAATTCACTCGACTACAACTGGTTCATTACTACTCCCAGCTACCCAAAAAATAAAATAGCACATATGGTACCATCTTTGCCCCATAGGTCATAATACTATAGTGATCACAGCAGGGCTGGGCTCGATTATGGAAAATGAGACCCCAGCCAATGCTCTCAAACACCCCCTGCCTGCCAAGGAGCTATCCGGGTGTTGTAATTGTGTTTACCTATTAACATGCTTTAATTTCATTACTTTGGACTTGCGGGATGCTATAAAAAGGAGGCAGAATTTTGGAAACTCTTTCCAGTGAATGCTGTGTTCAGGGAGACCTTCCTCCTGCATTCGTGGAGCAAACTATTTATGCCTTCCTTCCTTTACCTACATTTTATAGCATATTCTCAAAGCTTTCACCAGTGAAAGAAGCAGAGAAAGCAAATAGGAAATGAATAGTCTTCTATCTGAAACTGGGAGTACTGTCCTTCCAAGCCCCACAGGTTTCATCTGTCTTAGGATGGGTGAAGATTACATCTAGGGGCTGGAGATCTTTGCCTCAATCAGTCTGTTCTGCCTGGTTTCTCAACAGCTTCTTTTTTTTTAATTAAGTGAGAACAGGGGAGACAGAGAGATTTCTGCATACACCCCCAAGAGGATTCATGGGTTAACTCACCCAAATCAATCGATCCATGGCTGCAGGAAGTGGGGGAGAGAAAGAGAAAGAGAGAGAGAGAGAAAGGAGATGGGTGGAGAAGTAGATGGTTGCTTCTCCTGAGTGCCCTGACCAGGAATCAAACCCAGGACATCCACATGCTAGGCTGATGCAGCTTCTTTTTAGAATACTGCATTCATTCCACCTCCAGCTTATCACTTATAATCACCATCATCATCATCATTACCATTGGTTGAATACTTACTGTTTGCCAGGCACTGACATCATCTCATTTAATGCCTACATCAAACTGTGAAGTAGGTAGTGATAAGACCTAACACTTATTGAGGAATTTTTATGTAGCAGGCAGAGTTCAGAGGACATTTATTCTCTGAATTTACATATACCTATCAACAGTATTTGATACTATTTTTAACCCCATTTTATTTTATTTTACTGTTTAAACTTGAAAAATGTTTATTAAATTTATTGAGGTAACATTGGTTAATAATACTCTATAATTTCAAGTGCACACTTCTGTAATACATTATCTGTATATTGCACTGTGTGCTTACCACCTAAAGTCTTATCTCCCTCCATCACCATATACTTGATCCCCTCAACCTTATTTTAAAGATTAAGAAACTAAAGCCCAGAATGATTCAATGACTGTCTCAAGATCACCAAGTCAGTATAGGACATCACAGTAATGGCAATGTGAGAGATAATTCTGATCTACCCCTTGAACTTTCAACAAATTGAATAACTATAATGCAGCAAAGGAACCCCAGTTGTGCTTGCAGGTATGCCTGAAAGATCTACGCACTGAATGGACTAAAGTTGTATTTTTGTTAGGGTTTTTAACAATAGCCCTCTCAAATTCCATCAAGAAAGAAGAAATCAAATACTATGGCTACACAAAACAGAGATGTATTTCAGAAAGAAAATGAAAAATATCCAGAAAAAAAATCTCAATCACAGTTAAATGATAGAGAATTCAAAATTGAAGTTCTGAAAATACTCAACAAGATGTGAGAAAATGCCAATAGGTAACTTAATGAGCTCACCAAGGAGATTGAAATTTTAAAAACAGAGATGAAGAACTCAGTACATGAATTGAAGACTGAGGGAGCAAATTTAGTTAGTAAAACAAGCCAGATAGAGGAAAGAATCAGTGACATTGAGAATAGGCAAGTAGAGATGCTACAGAGAGAAGAGGGGAGAGACTCACAAATTGAAGGAAAAAAATGAGGGTTCTATAAGAATAGTTTGACTCCATCAGAAAGAGCAATATAAAAATAATGGGAAAAGAGAGAGAGAAGGGAAAGAACAGCCTATTCAAACATATAATTGGTAAGAATTTCTCAAGCTAATGGAAAGAGTTAGAGCCTTGAATCCAAGAAAAAACAAAACACCAAGTTACCTCAACCCAAACAGACCTATTCCAAGGCATATTGTAATAAAATTGCCAAAAATCAATGACAAAAAAGAATCTTCAAGGTAGCTAGGGAAAAGAAGAACATAACATATAAAGGAAGGCTCATTAGATTATCGACAGACTTCTCAGCAGAAACTCTACAAGCCTAAAATGAGTGGACCCAAACATTCAAAGTACTGAAAAGAGGAATTACCAGCCAAGAATACTAAAGTTGTCCTTCAAATATGAAGGAGAAATAAAAACGTTTACAGACATACAGAAGCTGAGGGATTTTATCACCAGAAAACCCCCATTGCAGGATACACTCAAGGGGGTTATTTAACTGACATAAAGAATAAAATAAATCAAAACTACAAGTAAAAACTCCAAAAAGGGCATGATAAAAACAAAGATAATCTGTGACAACAATGACATAAAAGGGGAGAGGATAAAGTTCTGCAGTAGCAAAGGAGGATGGAGTGTAGAAGCACTCATAAGACAAAGGACTCTTGTACATATGAACATTTTTCTCTTAATAACCTAATGGTAAATACCCACGAAAAGCCACTGCTGAAATACATAGCTTAAGAAAAAAAGAAACAGGAGAAAGAAGTATGGAATACCACCAAACAAAAACAACTGACAGAAACACAAAAGAGAAGAACCAAACAAGACACAGAGCTACCAGAAAACAAAACATAAAATGGCTAAAGGAAATCTTCAAGTGTCAACAATTACCTAAATGCAAATGGACTGAACTCACCAATAAAGAACCACAGAGTAGCAGATTGGATTAAAAAAAGCAAAACCCAACCATATGCTACCTTCAAGAGACAAATATAAGTTGCAAGGGAAAAAGTAGACCCAAAGTGAAAGGTTGGAAAACAATTCTTCAAGCAAATAATGTCCAAAGAAAAGCAGGTGTAGCCATATTCACATCTAACAACACTGACTTCAAGACAACAAAGGTAGCCAGAGACAAAGATAGACATTTCATAATGATAATGGGGACATTGTATCGAGAAGACATAACGTTTCTTAATATATATATGCACCAAACCAGGGAGCACCAAAATATATAAGATATATAAGAACTGATCTAAAAATAGAAGCAGACAAAAACACAATTATACTTGAAGTCTCAACACATTATTTAAGGCTTTAGATAGATCATCCAAACAGAAAATCAGTAAAGAAATATCAGCCTTAAACAACATATTGGACCAAAAGGACATAATAGACATTTACAGGACATTTCATCTCAAACATCAAATTATACATTCTTCTCCAGTGTGCATGGAATATTCTCAAGGATAGACCATATGTTGGGCCACAAAATTAACATCAATAAATTTAGAAAAATTGAAATTATACCAATCATATTTTCTGACCATAAAGATTTTAAAATTAGAATTTAACTCCAAAAAAGAAGTAAAGAAATCCACAAATATATGAAAATTAAACAATATACTTCTAAAAAATGACTGGGTCAAAGAAGAAATAAAAGCAGAGATCAAAGAATATATACAGACAAATGAAAATGACAACACAACATACCAAAAATTTGAGGATGCAGCAAAAGCAGTAATAAGAGGGAAGTTTATATCATTACAGGATTATATCAAGAAACAAGAGATATCCTAAGTAACCTAACATCATATCTTAAGAAACTAAAAAAAAGAACAAAAGCAACCCAAAGTCAACAGAAGTAAAAATAGTAAAATAGTAAAAACTAGAGCAGAACTAAATGAAATAGAGAAAAAAAAACTATAGAAAAAAGTAATACAGTAATACAACAAAGAGCTAGCTCTTTGAAAAGATCAATAAAATCAACAAACCACTTGCTAGACTCACTACGGAAAAAAGAGGAAGGACCCATGTAAACAAAATCTGAAACGAAAGAGGAGAAATTACCACAGGCATCATAGTAGAATACTATGAAAGATTATATGCCACCAAATTCAACAATCTAGAGGAAATTCCTAGAACTATACAATCTTCCTAGATTAAATCATGAAGAAGTGGAAAACCTAAATACACCTATAAGCAGGGAGGAAATAGAAACAGCTATCAAAAAACTGCCAAAAATTGATAAAAATCCAGGACCAGATGGATACACTAGTGAATTCTACCAAACTTTCAAAGATTTGGTACCTATCTTTCTCAAAGTCTTCCAAAAAATAGAGGAAGAAGCAATACTCCCCAACACATTTTATGAGGCCAACATAACCTTACCAAAACCTGGCAAGAACAACACAACAAAAGAAAACTACAGACCAATACCTCTAATGAATATGGATGCAAAATGCTAAACAAAATCAAGTACTACAAACAAATCAAGTACTACAACACATTAAAAAAATAATACATCACGATCAAGTGGGATTCATTCCAGGAGCACAAGGATGGTTCAGTGTCCAACACAATACACCACATCAACAAAAATAAAATAAAATAAAAAGCAGGATCCTATCAATAGATGCAGAAAAGACATTTGATAAGGTATAGCATTCCTTATGTTTAAAACACTCAATAAAAAAGAAATAGAAAGAAAGTACCTCAACATAACAAAGGCCATATATGACAAACTATCAGCTAATATACTAAACAGTGAAAAAAATGAAGGCTTTTTCTCTGAAGTCAGAAACAAGACAGGTTGGCCACTCTCTCCACTCTTATTCAACATAGTTCTGGAATTTCTAGCCAGAGCAATCAGGGAAAAGAAAGAAATAAAAAGCATCCATATCAGGAAAGGAGAAGTAAAGATATCATTTTTTTCAGATGACATGGTCGTGCATATAAAAAACACCAAAGACTCCACTAAAAAACTATTAGAAACAATAAACCAACACAGCAAAGTTGCAGAACACAAAACAAATGTACAAAAGTCTACTGTATTCCTATACATCAAAAATGAAACTTCAGAAAATGAACTAAAAAAAATTTCTTTTACAACTGCAACAACAACAACAAAATACCTACAAATAAACTTAACAAAGGATGTGAAGGACCTATATACAGAAAACTACAAGCATTATTGAAAGAAATTGAACAGAGCTCCAGTGGTGCAATCGGTTAGTGCGTGGTACTTATACAGAAATTGAAAAAGATATAATGAAATGGAAAAATATTCCATGTTCATGGATTGGAAAAATCAACATAGTTAAAATGTATATTGTATATTACTTAAAGCAATATACAAATTTAATACAATCTCTATCAAAATCCCAATGTCATTTTTAAAGAAATAGAACAAAAAATCACCAGGTTTGTATGGAACCATAAAAATCCCTGAATAACCAAAGCAATTCTGAGGAAAAAGTATGAAGTTGGAGGTTTCACACTACCTGACTTCAAATTATACTATATAGCCACAATAATCAAGATAGCATGGTAGTGGCAGAAAACAGACATACAAACCAATGAAATATAATCAAGAGCCCAGAAATAAAAACACATATATATGGACAAATCATCTTCGACAAAGAACCCCAAAACACACAATGGAGGAAAGAAAGTTTTTTCAATAAATGGTGCTGGGAAAATTGGAAAGCCGAATGCAAAAGAATGAAACTTGACTACAGTTTGTCTCCCTGCACCAAAATTAATTCAAAATGAATCAAAGACCTAAATATAAGATCTGAAACTATAAATTACATAGAAAAAAACATAGGTACTAAACTCATGGACCTTGGCTGTAGAGAACAATTTATAAATTTGACCCCAAAGGCAAGGGAAGTAAAGGCAAAAATAAATGAATGGGACTACATCAAACTAAAAAGTTTCTTTACAGAAAAAGAAACTGACAACAAAACAAATAGCCAACTAAATAGGAGATGATACTTGCAAACAACAGCTTCAATAAAGGGATAATATTCAAAATATATATAGAACTCACAAAGCTCAGCAAAAAACAAGAAATCAATACAATGAAAAAATGTGGCAAAGACCTAAACAGACATTTCTTCCAAGAGGACATACAAATGGCCAACAGATATACGAAATATGCTCATCTTTACTAGCTATTGAGAAATGCAAATCAAAACTACAATGAGATACCACCTCATACCTGTTAGATCTACTATTATCAACAAGACAGATAATAACAAGTGTTGGGGAAGCGGTGGAGAAAAGGAAACCCCCATTCACTGCTGGTGGGAATGCAAATTAGTACAACCATTATGGAAGAAAGTATGGTGGTTCCTCAAAAAATTAAGAATAGAACTACCATATGACCCAGCAATCCCTCTACTGGGTATCTACCCCCAAAACTCGAAAACATTGGTATGTAAAGACACATGCAGTCCCATGTTCATCGTAGCATTATTCACAGTGGCCAAGACATGGAAACAATCAAAGTGTCCCTTGACATAAGATTGGATAAAGAAGATGTGGTACATATGTACAATGGAATACTACTCAGCCGTAAGAAATGATGACGTAGTGCCATTTACAACATGGATGGACCTTGAGAACATTATACTGAGTGAAATAAGTAAATTGGAGAAAGCTAAGAACTGTATAACTTCACACGTAGGTGGGATATAAAACTGAGACTCATGGACATAGATAAAAGTGAAGTGGTTACCAGTGAGGGTGGGGGACGTGGGAGAGTGAGATGCGGGGGAAGGAAGGAAGGGAAAGGTGTAAAGAGGGACAAATATAAGGCGACGGAAAATGATTTGACTTTGGGTGATGGATATATGACATAATCAACAGTTCAAGTGCTATAGAAATGTTTACCTGAAACCTATGTACTCTTACTGCTCAATGTCACCCTGTTAATTTTCTAAAAAAGAAGTTAGTACATAGAATAGCCAGGTTTTCTGGCTCCTGGGACTATAGACTGCCTATCCAGGACCTGTTATTCTTGTGTTAAGGTGAGGAACAAAGGCTCAGAGAGGATAGAATGTGACTTTGATAGTGTTAGAGCTGAAATTCAAGCTCAAGTATGCCTGACTCCAAATCCAGAGCATTTAACCCACCAAGCATACATACTTCTCTCATTCCCCTTCTTTATATAGCTAATTATTCATTTGAATTTATCTGCTTGTATATCTATCGCCCCTGAGGGCTAGATTTATATCTGTACCTTCAGCAACCTGCAATGAATAGGTGCCTAATCTTAGTAGTTGTTCAATAAACATTTATGGAACTGATATGATCAAGGCCTTTTATGACCCTCTTTGTTACAGGCAGAGTTATTTGCTCCCCCTACATATATACCTTGTTCTCACCGGCTCACTTTCATTGCTTTCTTGCCTTCAGTCTACACTATACTGTAATTATCTATAAATATAGTGGTCTCACTCACTAGACAAGGAGTTCCTCTAAGGCAGAAAAAGTGGTTTATTCACCTTAGTATCCTTACTGACTAGCACTGGGCCTGGCATATAGTGGGAGAGACTGCTAGTTTTACCCCAATCTCCTTCCTCTTCTTCCTAGATACAAATGTCTTCCGTATTTCCCAGCCTCACTTGTAACTGGGTACAGCCATCTGATGGAGTTGTAGCCAGAGGAGCATGAGAAGAATTCCCATGCGCTCTCTCTGGACCAAGGTTTTTAAGAAATGGGTTATGTTCCCCTTTTTACACTCTTTTCCTTTCTATGAAATGGATGCAGAGAGCAACACTGTTCTAGAAGAGAGTGAAGCCACAAAATAGAGTAAGTCTGGGTCCCTGAATTACTATGTGGAAGAGAGGTGCCTACTGACCAGGAATACAATAGACTATTAGATGTGTGAGAAATAAATTTACATTCTGTTTGAGTTATTTGGATCTATCTGTTATAGTAGCTACCATTAGCTCAACAAACAGAGCAATGATGAATGAATAATACTAATCCTCAATATCAGCATATTTTCAGGTGGAAGAGAAGGCAATCCTACCTGTTTAAGAGTAAAATTTATAGCTTTTCTACTCTGTTACATCATCATTAAACCAGGTCTACTGGTACCTGCCAGTATGGCAGAAGTCAACTTAACTTTCCTTTTGAGAAAATTTAGTTTCTAACAGTTGCATGATTCGTCTAATATACTACAATTGATTAGTAGAAAAGCCTAGCTCAGGCCTCCTCACTCCCAAATTATACCAATAAGATAGCAAACAGCTGATTGTTAAATGTTTTTGGTTTTGTTTTAACATAAAATGACTTTCACTTTGGGGCTAATTTTTATTTTCCTCTATGTGTGAACACAGACTTGGGCTAAAGCTCAATTGACTGACTACTATCCTTGGATTCACTTTGTGGACCATCTTGGCATAGAAAGCAATAATACAAACATTGCTTCCCAAGGATAGTGGTGCTCTTCCAGACTGCATCTAAAATTAGAGTATGTTGTTCACATGTGATTCTTTCTTTTTTCTTTTTTTGTGATTCTTTACAGTAATCTCATTTTTTAAATAAGTTTATATTTTATGCAAAATAAATGTCTTTATTATAGAAATTAAAAGTGAGCAAAAAAAAGAAACACGTTAAAATCCCTCAGATATGTGAGATATATTAGCCAAAAAGAAGGCTTAAATATTCTTCTACAATACAAATTTTAATGACTGCATAGTATTATGTCATGTGAATATACTCATGATTTATTGATAAAGGCCTTACATGTATCAACTGTCAATAAAACAGAACCACAGTCCAGGGTCAGAGTGATCAAAACAGTAAACAGGGTTGGTTTGTTCTTTCACTGATGCATTCATTCAACAGACATTTTGGGGGTAACCCCTCTGTGCCAGTTAGTGTGCCAGGTGCTGGAGAGCCCACAGTGAAGGACATTAGCAAAGCTCTTCCTTGTTAGGGTAGCTATGGAGCAGGTGAGAGTCACCATGGTATTACAAAAGGCTCTTCTTGCTCTACCTTCCTCAGCCTTCTGTGAACAAATCTATTATAACTTACCGTTCCACTGGGACTAGAGAAGAGCTCTCGAGAAACAAGGCTATTTGTTTTTTTCATCTTCAAGGATCATATATTTTTCTTGAGTAGATAAAGCTGAAAAGAACAGTAAGTTCATGCAGTAAGATAACGTTATTTGTTTATAATTTTTCCTTTTCTCACTGGCCTTTCTCTGGCTTCCCTGAGGTTAAAGTATATTCATTCCCTCCTCCATTTATGTGACTTGCTTTGAACAAAAGAATGTGGGTAGATATGACAATGTTTCCATTTCAAGCAGACACTAAACAGGTATTGCATGTTTATCCCATTAAGAAATGGGTATCCTCTCTTGTGCCACTGTCTTAAACCATTAGAAGAATATGCCTTCAACAAGTCACTGTTGCTTCTTCAGCCTGGATCACAAAATGAGATATGTATGGAGCTACCTGAACCTAACCTGTAGCTTAAAGCAGTTTCCCCAGGGACCCACAGACCTATAGGCAAGAAATAAATGTTTGCTGTTATAATCTACTGATATTTGAGGGTTCTTTGTTATATCATGGTATCACAGCCATTGCTAACTAATCCAGAACAATACAAAATAACATACATTGTGAAGGTTTAACTGAAATGTCACATCTTCCAGGAAGTGTTACAAGACAGTCACACGTCACCTTTTTGCCTCACCAGTCAGAATCAATACTCCCTTTGTGCTTCCTTAGTATTTTGCTTGTGTGCCTCTGGTATAGCTGACATTGACCACAGCCTGCCTTTTATACACATTTGGTTGTTTATGTCTGGAGTTCCTCCTGGAATATAAACTGCTAGTTGTTGTTCTTGTTGCTTTTGGTTTTGAAAGGCTGGGTACTCTTCCCAGTTTCTCTAGACTGTCTACCTCCTGGCATTCAGTGAATAATCAACAATGTTTCATCGAATGAATGAATTAGAAGGTCTTCAGGAGTGCTGGTGGCACGGAACTGAACAATGATAAAGGCACCATGCATACAAATGCAAGTACAGAAATTGAATCCAACCTTTGGTAGGTTCAGAAAAAAAATAACCAGACATTTAAACCAGGACAAGTTATGCAGGAGACAGCATCTTATTCTAGAAAGAGACTGCACCAATATATACTCAGGAAACCTGAATTCCAGTTCTGATTTGGATACAAGACAGCTGTGTTACCTTGGGCCTGTTTTTTCTACATCACAGGAAAAACAATGACAATTTTATTCTCAAAGATCCAGAAAGATGTTCATACATGACATAAAAATATCAAGCCCCACCCAAGTTCATGTTTAGCCTTGCAAATCAGCTTGTTATCTTTTTTACAGGAAAAGAGATCACTTTCCTCACACCTCCAAGAAACCAAACCGAGCTTTATTAAATGACCACACAGCTAACATTAAACTGTTGTAGAAGTCACTCACTTATAGTGCTTACTGTGCTGCCACAGGCAGAATAAGGTCAGTTGAGGCCCCAGGCACAGAAGAAAATTTGGGCCCCTTAAAAAAAAGAGAGACTGACAGGGAAAATAAAAATACTTGTTAATCATATTTTTAAATAAATTAAAAAAATATTATGTACCATCAATGTTAAAATTGCACGTATGAGATACCAAACTTGGTGTCAATAGAAAAAAATGTAAAGTTGGGGTTTTCCGGGGCCCTTAGAAGTTGGGGCCCAGGGCACATGCCCGGTGAGCCCGCCATTAAATGCGCCTCTGTGTGCTGCGGTGACTTTGGACAGTTGCCAGTTTTTCATCTGGAAAACAAAAACTGAAAATTTAAATGCTTTGTGCCAGAGACTATACTAAAGTTGGGATTTTCTTTTTCTTATTTTATCACCTGGAAAAATTATTCTTCCTCTTGGTTGTCACAAGACTTGGTTTACACCTTACAACTAAATTGTTTACAGGTCTGTATGCCAAGCAATCTGTGAGCTCCTGGGTGATGGCCCGTGTGCGAGGCTTCCACACTCTGGTAGAATGGGGAGTATACAGCATATTTTAGAAGAACTTTAATAAAGCATTTTGCATTTTTAGGTATTAGAACTCAAAGGAAAGCTCAAATTTTCTGAAACATTGTGTGCATTCAATAATACCTTATTTATCAGTGATTCCAATCAATTGAGAGACTTGTATCTTTCACATATTCTGTGCAAGAAACATATATTTAGCTGGCATCTTCTAAACTGTATCTTGTTCTCATTATTCACTTTTATAGAGAAAATTATGTGTGATGTTTCATGTTCTCTCAAGTTCCAGGTCTTGATGATGAATTTAAGTCACAGAACACATAGGAAAGAACACAGATTTTGGAGTCTGACCACTAGTGTTCAAATTCTCACTTTCCCTTTTATAGATCTTGTGATCCTGGGCATGATACTTGATTTTTTTTGAACTTCAGTTTCCTTATCAATAAATGGGGATTGGCCCTGGCCGGTTGGCTCAGGGGTAGAGCATCGGCCTAGCGTGCGGAGGACCCGGGTTCGATTACCGGCCAGGGCACACAGGAGAAGCGCTCATTTGCTTCTCCACCCCTCCGCCGCACCTTCCTCTCTGTCTCTCTCTTCCCCTCCCACAGCCAAGGCTCCATTGGAGCAAAGATGGCCCGGGCGCTGGGGATGGCTCTGTGGCCTCTGCCTCAGGCACTAGAGTGGCTCTGGTCGCAACATGGCGACACCGAGGATGGGCAGAGCATCCCCCCTGGTGGGCAGAGCGTCGCCCCATGGTGGGCGTGCCGGGTGGATCCTGGTCGGCGCATGCGGGAGTCTGTCTGACTGTCTCTCCCTGTTTCCAGCTTCAGAAATAAATAAATAAATAAATAAATAAATAAATAAATAAATGGGGATTGTGTTATCTCCCTTGCAGAGATGTAACATGGAGAGATAATTTGTGAAAACACCTAACATCATTCTTTACACATGGTAGGTGCACAACAAAACACAGTTATCATTGTTAGTTATTATTAGTGTCCTTTGATATGGTGCCCTCAGAAGTTACATTTGTAGAGCTTGTTGCCCTAACTGAAATGGCCCCATATACTGTACTTTGAGTGCTAACTTCCAGTTTTGTTTTTTGTTGTTTTTTTTGTTGTTGTTGTTGTTGTTGTTGTTTTTCCTTGCATTTTTCTGAAGTTGGAAACAGGGAGGCAATCAGACAGACTCCCGCATGCGCCAAACCAGGATCCACCCGGCATGCCCACCAGGGGGCGATGCTCCGCTCATCTGGGGCACCGCTCCATTGCAACCAGAGCCATTCCAGCGCCTGAGGCAGAGGCCACAGAGCCATCCCCAGCGCCCGGGGCCAACCGTGCTCCAATGGAGCCCCGGCTGCAGGAGAGGAAGAGAGAGTCAGAGAGGAAGGAGAGGGGGAGGGGTGGAGAAGCAGATGGGTGCCTCTCCTGTGTGCCCTGGCCAGGAATCGAACCCGGGACTCCCGCACGCCAGGCCGATGCTCCCTAACTTCCAGTTTTATAGTTTCTCCATCTGCTCCCTCCAGGCGCAGATGTCAATTTTACCAGGTGCCAGTTCTAATGTCCATCAATAAGAAATGACAACTGCTTCTTCTTGCTGTCAGACTGCTACCAACTAACTTTCTGCTTCAAATCTGCTTGGAATTAACCTGACCAGGCAGTGGCACAGTGGATAGAGTGTCGGACTGGGGCACAGAGAACCCAGGTTCGAGACCCTGAGGTCGCTGGCTTGAGCACTAGCTCATTCAGCTTGAGCACAGGCTCAAGGGGTCACTGGCTGGAGCATGGAATCATAGACATAAGCCCAAGGTTGCTGGCTTGAGCCCAAGGTTGCTGGCTTGAGCCCAAGGTCGCTGGCTTGAGCAAGGGGTCACTTGCTCTGCTGTACCGCCCCCCACCGTCAAGGCACATATGAGAAAGCAATCACTGAACAACTAAAGAGCTGCAAAAAAGAATTGATGCTTCTCCTCTCCCTTCCTATCTGTCTGTCCCTCTCTCTGAACTCTCTCTCTGTCTCATCAAAAAAAAAAAATCTGCTTGGAATTATATGTCAAATGGAATAAATAATACTGCATAGAGCCTGAAGATGTCTTCCATGGGGCTGAGTGAATGATATTTAGTGCATGGGTTTCATTACAGCAACTTTGGGGACTTAGTCTTTTTTCCTCTGTATCATGGTTTGTGTCTGTGTTTCTGAGGGGTGAGATAGTTTGCTGAATAATAAATAGCCTGACAAGTGAGGCTCTGGTCTATGCCTTACCTGGAAAAAAACAGTCTGGGAGATGCATATCTAGATAATATGGTATATATTCAGCACCTTTAAAAAAGTTGTTGCTGTTATTACTATTGTTATTTTGAAATTGTTTGGCACAGTGGAAAATGCCAGGGAAGGAACACTAGGTGGTGAGTCTAAGGCTAGGTTCTACCCTCAACTTTATGAAATGACTTCAAGAAAATGACTTACCCTCTCTGGGCCTCACTTCTTTCATACAGAAAAGTAAAAAGATTCAACAGAATGATCTGTGAGCATCTACATTCTATGAATCTCCATCAAGGTGCCCAGACGATTACTTGGCAATACTGCGGTATGTCTGGAAGTAGACTTCTCTTTATGGCTTTGGCCTTCGTGGCTCGCTCCAACTTGAGTATGTCAGCCGATAGCCAAATTCTTAACACCATTTTCTGGTCTCTTTACTATTTCTTTCAATAATGATTTTGTCCTTAATTTGGACTTATTTCAAGGAGAAAGATGTTAAAATTACTTTAAAATGATGGGATGTTTTAATCTGGGCTGGAAAGCCTGTTCCTTGAGAATGGCTTAATTAACATTTCCAGGTTCATAACATTTTCATTTATTCATCTTTTTGTTTTTAAATGGTTTTTTAAGTTTTCCAGAGATGGTGATCTCACGTTCCTAATGGAGTATAGGAGAGAGAGTGGGTCTGCTGGGATCTGCATGCTTATTAGCTTTAAGATTCTCATTAGGAACAAAAAGGGAGCTTAAGTAGAATAGGTCCATTGTGCTAATAAAAAAAGAAACAGAATTTTAGTTCAACACAAGATAATGTGGTAAGATTGTCAAGCAAAATGCAAATTGAAGGAAGAGCCTCCCAGTGACCTTGGAACCAGGCAAATATTTTTCTTCCCTGAGCTCATTCTCCACCAGGGGAAACCATGTTTTACATGTTGGTAATAAGTATGCTGAGGGGAACTTATCACAGTGCCACAGCAATGCAGAGGCTGGTTCTGCACAGAGGGACAGTGAGTTAGAGCATCAGAATGACAAAATCTAAAACACACAGAGGGTAGTCCTAGGCAAGTTGAGGCATGGTTGGCCAACAGAAAGTAGGGTAAGAAGGAAGCATATCTCACACTATGTTCTGCATGTGGTGGGTGCCCCAAATTCAAATTAAATCCAGTCCTTTGGAAAACCACTAGACCAAGAGTTAGGAGGCCTGGCCCCTAACCCTGAGCTATTGCTAACCAGTAGGATGTTCTTAGACAAAGTATTTCATATTTTTGGCTCTGTTTCCATGTCTAAAAAATGGGACTATCAATACTGGCTCAGTATACTTTGTGAGATGGTCATAATGACTGAGGCACTAGATGAACATAAAAGGTCTCAATTTTAATATGATCGGCTGACAATCATGCCTTGTTTCTGGCTTCCTTTTCATCTATGACTATGACAACGGCCAAGCTTCAAAAGCATATCTATTCATAACAAAATACTACACATTGCTCTGCCCATTTTGGAAAAATAGCTTAAATCTGGCTTTGCCCTGGCCTTCAATATTTCTGTAAGGAATTAGAGGAGGATGAGGCCATTATGCCAAAATATCTTGTGGCCTTAGAGTTGACATCCATGAAGTCCTTTCCAAGTCACCCTCTCTGAGAGTGACAAACAGGGAAGCTCTCCAGGAATGCTTCTATAGCACAGTCGCTCCTCAGGAAGCAGAAAGCATTGTGTGTCAGTATCAATCCTTAGTGGAAATTTATCACATGTCGGTACTCTCCAGAAACTAAGCCAATTTTATTTTATAAGATAGGGAATGTGTTCAGAAAGCAGAAGGATCTATCTAAAGTTATAAGCAGATGTGTAAGAACTCTAACCATCTATGGGGCACTAGATAATTAAAATGCCTTATTGTTTGTGAGCAGCTTTAAAGCTTGATGGATTTTCTTTGTAGGGGAATTCAAGGGTTAAGCCATCCCAACATGCCTCACTCCCAATTTATAAAACAGAAAATCTTCCATAAATCAAAAGTTACAAACAGACTTTGTAATGTCATAACTCTTGCAACAGCTCTCACCTTGATTGATTCCTATACATACATTCCACCTGATTACCATAATGTGCTCTTGTGGGACAATTGGCACTGGATAGGGAGAAAGAAGCAGGCAGGGAAGTAAATAACAAATGGACCTGGCTCCTCCTCATCGAGAGTGATTTCACTCCAATGTTCCATCATATCAACTGGGAAAGAGAGTCGTAGGGTTTAAGCAATCAATTACAGATATGTGTAGAGGCAGACACAATCATTTCACTGATTGTCACTGGTCTCGAGCGGTGACACCGAAAAGTGATCCGTCACTCGATTTTCTCTGACACCCTGAGAAAGATGGCAGACACTTGTAGACTAACAGGCCCCTGGATTGGTTGGCTTCCCGGGTTGAAAAATCGCTGTGTTTCAAACTTATCCAAACCCGTAAATACCTCTGTTGCTAAGATTTCATACCTTTCTGGCAAACATTTAGAAAGATCACCAATAGGCTAATGACGTCACACCAGAGTGGAAGGTACAGCCTCTCGTCACTGCGTCGGATGTCATCACAGCGTATGCTGCGGGGCGTTGGAAGGGTGAGGTGAAGGCAAGAAACACCATTTTCCTCCCACGTGAGAAACATGGCAGCCACCTCCTTAAACGTTCCCCATGGGACAATTTGCGGGAGGACGCTGGTGGTGCAGATGAGCCCACCGCTTCCGGAGCCTCAGTCCCTCCATTTGCTGCCACTGGATGCCTGGACTTAGTCCCCTTCCATTCAGTGCCGTTTTCTGAATCGCCCAGCCTCTACCAGCTGGGATTCCACTTTATCCACACCACAGCAAGGGCAATATTTTTTCCATAAGAGTCATTTCATGAAAAATTTTTACTGTATACAGCCTACATCTTCCCCCCCCCCCAAGCAAAGTAAAAATAGCTTCTTTAAGCTCTATGGGTTAAAGTGAAAAGAGTATATTTTTTACACACGAATGACCTGTTTAATTAAACGACAGTATGTTATGGAGAAAATTGACACTGTCTTTGAATGCTTAGAATAGTAATATATGGGTATATTTGAGATGGAGCAACCTGAAGTCAGTTTTTAAATTTCTTTTCACCTGAAACTAGACTGCAGAGCACTTCTTAAAACCAGGTGGGCTGCAGTGGCCCTCAAGGGTGAGGGAGGACGGACAGGACTTCTTCCTAAGGGGAAGATACATCCTTCCAGTCAGCCACAGCCTGAACTGATGGTCCTGGGGGCTTGGGTGCATGAAGGTGAAAGTCAGTTGAAGCCATCTTGTGCACAAAATTCCAAACTGCAAAGTCTCCCGGAAAGGGATGGAGGAGGCCTGCAGTTTTCATCAGCATCTCACTGAAACTGACTCGGTCCATTTCTGCCATTCCTTCTGGCACCCGGAGGAGTCTGCCAGCCACCCAGGCACTATTCCTTCCATCAGCATATTTTTCTGTTGGCACTGGAAGATCTAAAATGAACCCAGCACAGTCTCAGACCTCTCCGTGTAAATCATCAAGAAATATGACGACCTTCTGCAGAAATGATGTTCTGCATTTCAAAGTTCATCCACTTATAAACTAAATCAGTGGCAGCCATCTGGTGCTCTGCTGGGTTCTTCAAACCACTTGACCTCAAGCCCCCTTAAATCCTTTTGCTCACGACTGAACCCCCTTGTAAACTGCCCTCAGCAGTTGAATAGGTCCCCCACACTCACTGACTGTTCACAATGGTCCACTCTCCACTTTTAAAAAGGCTGGAGAGCAGGGACCTGATAATGATTAAAAGTAATGACTGATGCTCCTATAGCCCTCTGGACTTCTCAAAGAGCTTCTTGTCTGTTACTCTACTTCACCCCCCACAGAAACGGCCCCTGGAAGTGGATAGGCATCTTTAAGACTGAAGAACAGGGAGAGGAAGGGATTTGCTCAAGGTCATCTAGCATGTTAGCAATGATCTAAACTAGATTTTTGGACTTGCACTATGCTTCTCTTGCCCCCTGGAAACAAGAAGCATAGCAAAAATACTATTTGTAATGACAATAATGATCATGCTCTCTGAGCACTGACTGAGTGCTGGGCCACAGGCTCAGCCCCTAATCCACATGACCTTATTTGACACTCCCATTCCTCTCTGAGTCCCTCCCACTAAACTGACAAAAATCCTTAGTGCCTCTCCTTATGTTGTTCAACCCCAACATGGAGAACTTGAAGAAGGTTCTGGCACTGCCAGTGGGTCACCCTCTGAGTGAACAACTCGGGTCAAAATCTGGGCAGCACCAAAGAATTCAGAGTAGCTTCAGAAAGCCCTAAAAGAAAATCTTTAACCACATACAGAACTCTCATAAAATGCTATGGGCCTGGAAAATGATTTCATAAGTTATTTTGATGGCAGAAAAATGTATGAAACAGAATTGGCTAATTCATAAATAACTTCAGAATCTCATCTATTATTTCTCACATCATAACTTACAATGGAATAATTGTTTCTAATTCTGTTGAGTATTTTCTCATGCTTTTTGGTCTCCTTGGTAAATCTTATTAGTTGGGTAACCCCTAAGACTTTCCAGCTTGCCTCTACTATGATGAGAACAAGTAAATACTAATAGTGATCTGGTTTTGTTTTGTTTTGTTTTGTTTTTGTTGTTGTTTGTACAAGATGGCATTAATTTCACCACTGGGACCCACTTTTTTCTTTTTTACTCTTTTTAAAAAATTTTTCATCTCAGGTTAAAGTGGCTGAGACTCCCCATAAAAAAACACAACAACAAAAAGAAAACCTAGTGTCCTGTGATCTTATACAAATCTCAACCTACATTTTATTTACTATGTACATTACTGCAAACCAATATGAACCATAACTCCATTTAGATAATAATAATCAAATTATCCAACCTGGGATAGCATGTTTTATAGATTTGGGTCTAAATTTAATATAAAAATGCAGTAGTCCTTGTTTGGAAGAGTTTATTAAGGGTTAGCAAAGAAAAAGCTTTTTCAATAGTCTATAACTCTCTAATGGCCTTTTTCAAATAAAATGGGAAAGAATTTGAAAAGAAACCTATATCAGTGAGCTGCAATTGTAACATTACAGTACAGGTCTATAAATCTTGACATGCTCAGAAGATTGCCTAAACCAGCAATACAATCTGTCCAAACCTCATTGTCTCCACGACCAGCCAGCCTCATTTTAAGAAATGTATGTGGTCTTCAACCTAATTTTATCACCTTCATTTGTAAACTAGTCAATCAATCAAAGCATCCTGGGAGTCTAAATAGAAAAAAGAGTGCATTTTCATGCATTCTGGGTGACACAGTCAAAAATTAATCTCCACTTGATCAGACATTTCTTGCCCTCAT
This sequence comes from Saccopteryx bilineata, assembly GCF_036850765.1. Taxonomy (NCBI): domain Eukaryota; kingdom Metazoa; phylum Chordata; class Mammalia; order Chiroptera; family Emballonuridae; genus Saccopteryx; species Saccopteryx bilineata. The sequence goes on from NC_089492.1 coordinate 239,030,116, forward strand.
CTCAATAGACCATCATTAGGGTCAGCAATGTATATTAAAAATAGAGTTACCGCAAACAGTTCACCAGCTGGAGTTTGCAGGCAGCCTGCCCTTTCCTTAGAAAGCTTCCTCCTCCGTGAGAGCCTGAATATGTTCACTAGAGTCATCTGAAAGAGAGCAGGCTAGAAAGAAAGTTAGGAAAGACAATGCCTGCAACCCTCAGGATATGCGTATTGCTTTCTACTGACTGGACCATCAAGATGCTTGGAAGAGAGACTGTTACAGAGAAAACAGTTCCTAAATATACATTTGTAAGGATCAGGCCAGGGTAGAAGGGTGTTCTCTACATTCTGGGGGTAGGAGTGGGAATCTGCTCCAGGAAAGGACTGCTAAGTATAGGAAGGCAAGAGAGAAACCAAGGCTCAGAGTGGATGCTGGTTAGAGCTGTTTTGTTCCTCCTCCTTGTCTCTCCATCCCTCCAGAGTTCTGCTCTTCAGACACTTGCCTCTATTTTGGATAAGGACACAGTAGCAGTTTTTCTCCTGTCAGTAACTGTGTCAGGTGCCTCCTTGCATCTCTGGTGCTTAGGAAAGAATAGATATCTCTCCCTAAACATATATATTAAGGAAGGAAGGAAGGAAGGAAGGAAGGAAGGAAGGAAGGAAGGAAGGAAGGAAGGAAGGGAGGGAGGGAGGGAGGGAGGGAGGGAGGGAGGGAGGGAGGGAGGGAGGGAGGGAGGGAGGGAAGGAAGGGAGGGAGGGAAGAGAAAGGGAAGGAAGGTGGGAGGGAGAGAGGGAAGAACGAAGGGAAGAAACCGATGCCAACTTCATTTTCAGGCCGTTAACCTTGGAGCCACCTTGGACATTTCTCTTTCTCCCTCACCCCCCTTACATGCATCAGGAAATGCATCTGGCTTTAGTTTCAAACTATAACCAGAATCTGACCACTCCTCACTACCTCCATTGCTACCATGCTGTTTTAAGCCACCATCATCTCTTGCCTATCTTGTAATAAATGGCACCTACTAGATCTTCCCAAGTCTTTCAAATGATTCCACTGTTCTGCTTGAACCCCCAGTGGAGCCACTGCATTGAGAGTAAGAACCAACATTCTTAAAATGGGCCACTGAATTTATGGCTACAAAAATTACACTTATTACTTAAGTACCTGAGCCCAAAATTTCTTTATAATGGCCTCAGCTTATGAGCCTGACAAAATCTCATTCCCATGCCATTAGTAGCATAGCATGATATTATTAATAATCATACCATTTACTGGTTTCTCTGGGTGCCAGGCATTGGGTTATTTTACTTACTTATCTCATTGTAAATGGGAGGCATTTTGGACTTAATGAAAGTCAGATCTTTCTACAAGCACAGGTGTAGCAGGTGTAAGTTTCTACCTACATTGGCTTAAGGAACTGGTAAGATGTATAATAGAAAGAACACAAGCCTTATGGTCCATTCCTAGCTCCACACCTTGGATGACAATACTTTGACTCCACTGAGGCCCAGAGAAGGAATCCTAGTGCAGGATGGCTCAGAAATGAAAGATGAGCATTTGTTTCCCACTGTGTTTTATAATAAAAACTTTCTAATGAAATAAGAGAGGCAACAAAACATGTTTGCACACACGAGAAATGAGCCAAGAATGCTGTGCTTAATATATTGGAAAAATTATTCAAGGATGAGCCACCCTCATATGAAGATTACACCTGCCATTATGCCAAGGTTAGCAAGACCTTGTGATGGAGCCTTTCCTACACATGTGGGATGGGTGGTTCCAAGGATTTAGAGACCCAAATGAGAGTAAGCCCCAAAGCCCTCTTTTGGAGTAGAGCCTCCTTGAAGGTAGGGAGTGGACTGCCTACCTCTCAGATATATTTGCAAACTTCAATGGGATTAGATTACCATGCATGGTCACACAGCCAGGACTAAGCATATTTGCATCTTGTTAGGGACTCCATTCATTTAGACGCAGTAGCACTCTCTCTGTTTCTCTCTGTACCTCACCAGATATTCACTAATACATTCATCTTTTTTAATCACTTTTTCTTTTTTATAAGGTATATTTACGTACAGTGAAGTGTATATATTTTAATTGAACAGTTCGGTCAGTTTTGACAACTGTATATACTTATGTAATCCATACCCCTATGAAAATAAGAACATTTCTATTACCCCAGAAAGTTCCCTGTGCCCCTGTCCCAATTAATCCTTCTATTACAGAAACAACATGATTCTGATTTCTCTCACTAGATATTAGGTTTGCCTTCTCAACTTTGTATCCTCACCAGGAAAACTCCTTACTTTTCTTCAAAACCCAGCAAGAAGTTACCATTAGAATTTATTACTTCCCCCTCTGAGTTCCCTCAGCAATTTGAATATTTTTCTTATATGTCTCTCTCCCTCATTAGATAATGCACTTGTGAGGAATCATATCATCATATCTTATTCATCTTTTATAACCAGTGTTCATAATACAGTAGATAGCCAATAAATGAATGAATGATAAATATATTCTGCCAGAAGAACATCTCTCTTCGTCTTCATCTTGGTTGAATTCCTAATTACTACATGGTTTGTTTTTGCATTTTTATTAATATAAAACTAATACAAGATAACACAGAAGGGCATAAAGTGAATTAAAGTTCCACTCCTTAGATTAATTTTTTGCTTTTTTATTAGTGAGAGAGACAGAGAGAGGGACAGATAGGGACAGACTGACAGGAAGAAAGAGAGATGAGAAGCATCAATTCTTCATTGCAGTATCTTAGTTGTTCATTGATTGGTTTCTCATATGTGCCTTGACTGGGGGTGTGGGTGGGGCTATAGCCAAACCAGTGACTCCTTGCTCAAGCCAGTGACCTTGGGCTCAAGCAAGCGGCCTTGGGCTTCAAGCCAGCAACCATGCAGCAACCATGGGGTCATGTCTATGATCCCACACTCAAGTCAGCAAACCTGCGCTCAAGCTGGTGAGTCTATGCTCAAGCTGGTGACCTCCAGTTTTCAAACTTGGGTCCTCTGGGTCCCAGACTGACACTCTATCCACTGCACCACCTGGTCAGTCTTCGCTCCTTAGATTAACCACAATCAGTTGTTCTTTGTGTATCCTTCAAAAGATGTCTATCCATTTACTTTTTTTACACAAGTATTTTTGCCTTATATATACCTTTTTGAAGTTTGTGTTTTTCACATAAAAATATGAAACAGCAATAATATTTAAAACTAGCACTTATATAGTATCTACAATGTGCCGGCTAGTCTAAACACTGTACATATAAATAAATAAATATATACTTATTCTTCACAATAGTCCTTTGAGGTGCATTCCATTATTATAGTTTTTGATGTTTAATTATTCAGCATTATATTATTTACTATTAAAGTTTATTATTTTACAGATGAGGAAATTGAGATGTGGATTAAGTAACTTGCTCCAGGACACACATCCTGGAAATTATTTCATGTCTCTACATATATATCTACCTTATTCTTTTTAATTGCAACATAATATTCCATTGCATTACTGTACCATGATTTATTTAATCATCTCCTTATGGTCATTTAAGTATTCTTACATTTTAGAAATTACAAACTAGCTGCAATAAACTCCTTTGTACATATTTTATTGCTTTTTTATGGAAATATATTCATCCTGGCACAGAACTAGGTCAAAGTGTATGCATTTTACATCTTGATGTTTATTACTAAATTCCCATCTAAAGAAATCACAATTCATATAACACAAACATTGCATGGGAATGCCCATTTTCCCACACAACTTCTAACTCCAATACTATTAAACTTTAAAAGTTTTACCTATCTGGCCTGACCAGGCAGTGTGGTGCAGTGGATGAAGCATCAGACTGGGATGCAGAGGACCCAGGTTCAAAACCCTGAGGTCACCGGCTTGAGCACAGGCTTGCTGGCTTGAGTGCAGGGTCACTGGCTTGAGCGTGGGGTCATAGACATGATCCCATGGTCACTGGCTTGAGCCCAAAGGTCACTGGCTTGAAGCCCAAGGTCATGAGCAAGAGGTCACTCATTCTGCTGCAGCCCTCTAGTCATGGCACATGTGAGAAAGCAATCTATGAACAACTAAGGAGAAGCAGCTGCAATGAAGAATTGATGCTTCTCATCTCTCTCCCTTCCTGTCTGTCTGTCCCTATCTAGCTCTGTCACAAAAAACAAAATCAAAAAGTATTTTACCTCTCTGATAAGTACAGTATATCTTTGTTGTTTTTAATCTGCATTTTATAAAATAAGAGTGAGCTGAATATTTTTTCTATATGTTTGTTGACCATTTAGACTTTTTCTATGTTGTTCATGTTTTCATTTCCCTCCTTTTATCTGTTGGGTTATTAGGTTTTTTTTATTGATTTGTAAAGGCTCTTTATATATTAAGCCATTAGCCCTTTGTCATATATGATACAAATATATTTTCCCATGTTAGTATTGTTTGTGGTATTTTTATGGCACAAAGGTCTTATTCAATTTATTGGTCTTTTCTTTTACAAGTTTTGAACTTAGCTCCATTTGCAAATTCCACTGTGAAATTCTAGCTCCCTTTCACTATCCTTTCCTCTTCAGCTAGAGAACTTCTGATGTTGCCACCACATAACTTTTCACAGCAACTCTATGTTGTAACTAAAACCAGCAACCAAGGGAAATTAATCATTTGGAAACAAGGCCACAGAGCTTCATTGGTTGCTTCATAAGGTGATAACCGTTGGCTAGATTTGATACTGGTTCAGTAGGTTTTTTATATTGATAGATAAATCCCTTTCCCCAGCAGATGGTGTCAGGGTGGAAATTTTTGTGGTATGGGACAAATTAAGGAAGTACATAAATAATACTGCTTTTGACTCCCAACTTCTTCTGAGTTACGACAGGCGGACAGTTTAAGCAGGTGCAGCCCTGTTAACACACCAGCAGGGAGTGATTGATATTGCCTGTGTCAACTCCAGGCAGCATGCAAGATGGATAAACACATTTCATCAGGGCACTAAGGGGCAATCAGGATCACTGAGGGACAATCAGGATCCTCGGGCCCTCCAAAAGATTTTCACAGGGCCAAACTTCAGAAATGTTGTAGAAGACTAAGCCTCCTGCTTTGTGGAGGGGGCAAGGTGCACACAGAAATTTAAATATTGACAAGAGCCTCTGTTTTCACCTGTCATCAAAATAATCCCTGCACAGTTTGACACAACATTCTCTTCCACCTGAAAAACAAAGGCGAAGGTCATAGAGAACTCCCTGGGGATGTGTACCTGTGATTTGAAAGTCCCCCTTCAGGATCTGTTCAAGGAGGGTCCTTCCTTCTATTCAACTGCTCAGGATTTTTTAAATTCTCTTCCCCTCTCAGGAGATGAATGGTGTGCAAAGTGAGAAGACAATAGAATGTTATCTATTTCCCACTTGTCATGCCTCTGTATATTAAACCTGTTTCCTTCCTTTTTTTTCGTTCCTTCTATAAGGGGTTATCCTAGAAAGAAAAGGATGATTTTTTAAAAAAAGAAATGCGGTTATAATCTTCACCAGCAAGAATCACTAGTAAAGATTAGGAAGCAGGTTTTTCACCTGTCTTAATGAAAACACAGCAGTAGAAGAATCCCAAGGCTTTTGGAAGAGAGGTCCTGAAAAGGCCTAAAAAGGGAAGCTGTTGACCTCCTCCACCTGCCAGAAACATCAGTTACTTAACCTATTTTTAGCTTCTTTAACAAATGACTAATGTAATTACTAAAGGTAAGTTGATGTAACACATCACCACCTTCTAAGAAGAAAAGGGCATTTTTAAAGAACACAAACGTGATACTGAAATTACTTAAGTAAAATAACTGGGTATTTTTTGCAAGTTGTGAATATAAGGATTTTTGTGAATAACTCTGCTTATGCAGAAAAGGGAATAAAGACTTTGATTTATAAAAAGAAATTCAGTTTCATAAGAATAAACTTTGACCCATAAACACCTGACCCATTTGACAGATATTCCTAATTGACAATATTAAGCTTAAAAATAAAAACATATTCTATCATATTAACTTAATAAGTAATCATATAATTAATAGGTGAAAAACAGAGGGAACGATTGCTGAAGATTAAGATTAAGCCCTGCAGAAGCGAATGTTCTAACTAGAAATTGGTTTAATTAATAGCACATTTTACATAATGATTACAGTGTAATTGCGCTGACTAGCAGAGTGTCATTAAATATATCCATGCTCCTTTACAACACCCTAAGGCTAAAAATAATGAGTTACATTGAAAATCACTGTGCAACAGGTTCATAAATAACATTTAAGCCTATACAAGGAGAATACTTATAAATAATAAATATTTGCCTTTTGTAATTGAAGAAAAAATGACAGCCTTCTTTTTCTACTACCTTGTAGATTGCCATGTTATAATGCTGAAAAGATTTTTCCCCTTGCTTTCTCTAGAAGATGTTGAATAATTTATTCAAAGGCTAATATTCCACGTAGTCTGACTTTGAGGAACAAATATTCCTACATAAAGAATAAATGCCAAGATGCTTATTACCTCTCTTGCTTTACTTTACACCATGTATCCCCCCAAAACTACCATCCTCTATTACACCTGTCAAAGAGTTTAGTGGCCAAATTTTCTTGCAGAGAAGAGCATTTTTCTTGATTTAAAAATTGCCCCTTCTCCCCAAGTATTCAACATGTTCAGAGTTGTTATGGAGCCGCAGCTGTTCTGTGACTTCAGAAAGGAAGTCAGAGATGCTTGATAACTTCTTAATCTCTCATTCCCCTCCTGAGATTCAATGACACCTGATAACAATGGATGTGTTTCCTTATCTGTGGAGTTGACCGTGGCACCTGCTCAGGTCTACAAAAGGTCAATGTTCATGAGCCTCATCGTCTTCATCTCCTCAGTTCCAAAATGGAGTCTTGTTCCTCCAGTGCCCAAGAGAAAGCAGAAGAGCTCCCCCTGCAAGGTAGCCCCCGGAGGGTCTCTAAAAGCTCTCCCAGAGCTGGACTCCTAGCCAGCGGCTTCTCTCCAAGGATGGTGGGAAAGAGGATGCCCCCCCTCCCCAGCTATCAGGAAGTACAATTTTGTGGGGGATGATTCTAGCCAGAAGGTAGGCCACTCTCTAGGGAAGGACACAAAGAGAAAATGCCTGCTTCTCCCAGAGTTCACTCTCCCAGTGAGCGTGAAGCAGGTCAAGCCTTTTATCTCCTTAAAACTCAAGAACCCCCAGTGGAGGCAAGCCTTTCCAGGAGGTCACCATCCAGCTTCTCCTCTTGTGCTTAGGATGTCAGCTCCCTCTGTGGGGGGAGGCAGTGCTACATAGAGATGAAGAAAAGTCTTTCTTTAGCTTCAGCCAGAACTCAGCTCAAGTACTAGGTTCACTATTTATTAGCTGTGTGGCATTGGATAAGTCACTCAACCTCTCTGAGCCTCAATTTCCTAATCTATAGTGGGATGACAATAATCTCGCCTGACCAGAAGGTGGCGCAGTGGAATAGAACGTTAGACTGGAACACGGAGGACCCAGGTTCGAGATCCCAAGGTTGCCAGCTTGAGCATGGGCTCATCTGATTTGAGCAAAGCTCACCAGCTTGGACCCAAGGTCACTGTCTTGAGCAAGGGGTCACTCAGTCTGCTGAAGACCCACAGTCAAGGCACATATGAGAAAGCAATCAATGAACAACTAAGGTGTCACAACGAAAAACTGATTGATGCTTCTCATCTCTCTCTCTGTTCCTGTCTGTCTGTCCCTATCTATCCCTCTCTCTGACTCTCTCTCTGTCTCTAAAAAAATAAAATAAAATCTCTGCCCCCTAAGATTGCTGTGAGGATTAAATGAAAAAATTTCACTATGTTGCAAACTCTTAGCCTAGTGCATCCCAGTTATGATAGCTGAATATGTCGTAGTTATTATCTCATGGTCTCATGGTTAGAAAGGTTTTTTTCCTCATATTTAGTAGCCAAAATCCATCTCCTTTTGACTCTATCCATGGGCTTTTGTTCTAACTTGTGGATCCAGAGCAGCCAGAGGGGACCCTTTCACAACACAAATCATATTGCTCCCCTAAATAGAGCCCGTCATGATGATTCATGGTCTTAGGAAAGCTAAACACTAGAATTCTTATTCTACATGGTCCAGCCTCTGCCTGCCTCCCCAGTCTCATCTCACACCACTCAAGCCCTCGGCTATGTGCTCCAGGGGTCCCAGGCCAGTGCTCCCTGCCTGTTTCTGTCCTTCAGGCAGACAACGTTCCCTCTGGCCCCCGGGCCTTTGTAAATGCCTTTGCCTGGAACTCTCTCCTTACTTTTTCTAGTTAGCTCTTCAGACCTCAGTTTAAATAAGGCCTTCTCACAAATCTTATACTAACTTTCTAAATTTGCTCATATTTCTACCTCTCACAGCTCCCTCTACTGTCACTTCACGGGTTTTATCATCACTTGAAGTTATGTGTTCTGGTAAGTGATTATTTCCATTAACAAACTGCACATTCTACAAAGGTAGGAATCATGGATGTTTGGGGTTTATGGTGGGCTTTACACAGTACCTGGCATATGGCCCTCAGCAAATATTTGGAATGAATGAAGGAGGGAATGAACCCATTTCCACACACAAGTCCTTCTCATATGTTTTAAAGATATTTTTTATTTATTCATTTTAGAGAGTAGAGAGAGAGAGAGAGGCAGGAAAGGAGCTGGAGGCATCAACTCCCATATGTGCCTTGACCAGGCAAGCCCAGGGTTTTTAACCGATGACCTCAGCATTCCAGGTCGACACTTTACCCACTGCACTACCACAGATCAGGCCCCTTCTCATATTAAAGATACTATTTATCTCTTCTTTATGATGTAAATGTCACATGATTAATCATTTTAATGCTGCATGTTAAGTTCTAAACCGCTTCCAGGAGCCCTGTGCTCACCCACTGGAGCTGTGTATAGTGAGATGTTTGCTCCTGATGGTGGTAGGTACTCTCCTAGCACACCCACAGGTTGCATTAGCTTTAAATATGTGTATAATGCACACACACATATGTATACATGTTGCTCTTTGTTTAAAAATAATGCAGAGTTATTAAAGAAAATTTAAAAAATACAGATTAGAAAAGTGTAAAATATTCTTAGACTCATCATGCAAAGAAAAACACTCAATAATTTATAATAATCCTATATTTTTTTTCTGTGAATAAGTTTTGTAGCATGTGAGAAAGGATTACATAGTGGAAATACACCTACACACACACACACACACACACACACACACACCTTGCTTTTTTACCACTTTCGAATCATAAAAATATTTCTATATTATTACACAACTTTTACAATACCATTTGAAATGGTGCTGAATCGGTTAGAAAAGCTTTCTACTGCTATTGACAGGAACGTTTGGGAGGCTTAAATAAATAAACCAGATAGTCCAGCAGTGGTTCTCAATCAGACACTTTGTAGAAATGACTCATTGGTCATAAAGGAGCTAAGACTGATGGAAATCCTCAAATGCACAGAAAAGCTGCATAAGGGGAACCTGCCCAGCCCAAAATGCCAACAGTGTCATCAACTCCCATTGAGGACGATCGTGGGAATTACTTCATCAAAAACAAGGAGGGAGGGGAGGAAAGGGAAGAGTGTGTGATTAAACACTATAAATGACAAAAGACTGATAATAATTCTTAATGGTGGGGTACAGGCCTATCATACTACTTGCTTTTTCCTGACCCACAGTTTGTATCATGCCAGGATGTACAGATAAGATTATTCAAAGTGCTCACCTAGAGAAGTATTTAAGAAAAAGAATGTAGCAGATCTTGACTCTTTCTGGCTTTCAAAGGGTTCCTTCTGGGGCTTTGGGACCTAATATGGTTTGTAATTCGTTCTTCCCCCGAGGAGTTTAGGAAAAATAGAAAGGCCCAAGACAGGTAGTGCTCGGCGTTTAATGAGGATAGGCAGAGGTGGAAAAGCACGGATCAGCTTTTTCCTCTCGGACGAGCCTGGGCTATTAGGAGAAGGAAATTTAGTGTTTGATCTGCCCACTCTCCATTCCTCATCGAGGCTTCGGTCCCAAATTGCTAAACCTCCATTCAACAGTTAAATTAAACATAACTAACTTTGTTGATATTATTTCACAGCCGAATAACTTGATATTCATACTCTTTGTGTGTTCAATAAGTACGAGACTCAGACACATTTTTAAGTCTCAGCTGGTGATGAATTCTGCCGAGCCAAACTTGTGTTTCACAGGATTCTGCTCAGCTGAGACTGGGTACGCTATTGCACTGTAAAAATAAGCTCCAAACCATAATTTTGATGAGCCACACAGAGCAAGGAAGCATCCCTCTTCTTTTCCCTCTTCTTCATAGCAACTCCCATTTGCCACTTGCACATCTTAACCTAAAAGAATCCTGTGCAGACAATAGTCCTTCACACCGATACCTCCAAGGTGCAAAGAGCACTAAACTTGGACTGCCAGGGCCTCTACACTTGCCTCCTGTCTGCTCTATGTGGACTGGTGACTATATGCAAGACACTAAATCTCTGGTCATAAGAGTTCATGTTTGGCACATATAGAGGTGACAACTCTGTCTTGCAACCTCATACATTTGCTGAAAGCTCAGATTGCACAAAGTATTAAAATATGCTGCAAACTGTCAGGTGCTGTTCCCTGTTATTCACATTTTCACCAATAATTGCAGTCCTACCTACCCTCTAAGCATGACAGGAATTGCCTAATAAATATTTGAATTGAACCATAAATTCATGTGTTGAGCACCTTCTATATACCAAAAATCTAAAGAATAAAATTTTGTTTTAGTTTGAGAAATAAACAAATAATTATAATACAGTGAGATCCTTATTATATGGTAGAGACCTATACAAGGTTTTTGAGCACTTCATAGAGGGAGCAAGTTGTGAGGGGCGGGGCAGCATTACAAATGCCGATGAGAAACCCATATTTATCACTGTATACACACTTTCTTTCCTCTAGTTGCCACTACAGCCCTGTAGAGTAGGTAGTATTGTATCTTTTTAATAACAAGACCAAAGCCTAAATAACTTGCCTAAGGGCCCAAAGCGGGTAAGGGAGGAGCCTGGACTCTAAAGCCACGCCCACCACCAGGAAGCGGGGGACCTCCCGCTTCTCACAGGTTGTGAAAAACCATATCAGTCTTTCTGTACAAGAGTAATTTAAAAATCAACCGAAAACATTTTAGGTGACATTAATTATAAGTAATCAAAAACTATAGAAATTATTGTTTTTAAAAGCAGGATCTAGAGGTTATTATAAGCACATGTGGATATCTCACCAAACCCAAAAGCAGGAAGTGCAATTGAATCTCCCAAGCGACTGGAACTAAGTACCAGAAACTCCATAAACCAGGCAAACTGCAACCCCTTGTCCCTCTGGCTGTGTTCTCTTGATTTTATTCTCTCTGTTACATTCATTATTTTCTCTCTTCAGACCACCTGTCCTTGCTTCTCTATGATCAAAGCTACCCACCCCTTGTTATACTCTCAAAGACTGACTAGCACCTCTGAGCCCCCATTCCTAATTCCTGGGAGAGGGAATCTGATTGGCCCACCTTGGGCCACCTGTTCTAAGTGTGGGCTGTACATAGTGACTTCCTTCCAAAGAGAATAGAATGGAAAGGAGTGGAGAAAGTAGAAAAACTGGACAAACACTATCTCAGCCAGATGATCAAGGTCAATATCAACAGTGATAAGTCATGTTGCTACTATGTATTCTTTGTAAGATGTAATTAAAATAGCACTTCACCTCTGTGCTCTTCCTCCTCAAAACCCATAACCTCAGTCTAATAATGAAAAAAAATTAGACAAATTCCAACTGAAGGACACTCTACACAGGGGTCCCCAAACTACGGCCCGCGGGCTGCATGCGGCCCCCTGAGGCCATTTATCCGGCCCCCGCCGCACTTCTGGAAGGGGCACCTCTTTCATTGGTGGTCAGTGAGAGGAGCATATTGAACATGTCATTAGCCAAAAGCAGGCCCATAGTTCCCATTGAAGTACAGGTCAGTTTGTTGATTTAAATTTACTTATTCTTTATTTTAAATATTGTATTTGTTCCCGTTTTGTTTTTTTACTTTAAAATAAGATATGTGCAGTGTGCATAGGGATTTGTTCATAGTTTTTTTTATAGTCCGGCCCTCCAACGGTCTGAGGGACAGTGAACTGGCCCCCTGTGTAAAAAGTTTGGGACCCCTGCTCTACAAAATATCTGACCAGTACTCCTCCAACCTCTCAAGTTCATCACAACTGGGAAAGTCTAAGAAACTGTGACAGTCAACAAAAAACTAAGGATTTATGACCACTGGATGTAATATGGTATCCTGGATGGGTTTCTGGGTCAATGGGACCAGTGCCCTTGGATATGAATGATTTTCATGCCCCTCCTCTTAGTGAGAGAGCCCCCTCCCAGACTGTCACCACCAGTCACTGAGAGATCATCAAGGGGTTCTAAGCCGGCTGCTGAAGGGTTTTCTTTCCAATTTAGTCCTGGCCTGGCAACTCTGCATGGGACCAAGACCTCATCAGTGTTTTATGTCCTTTAAGGGACCTATCTTTGCTTCTCTCAGGACAGTTTTATAAAACTTTTCAAAGGACAAGAGCGTCTTCTCATGATTAACCTTTGGAATGGGCACTAAAAATAATTTTCACTTTAATAGTTCAGATTTTAAAAGGAAAGACAGATGGGTGTGGTTTATTTAAGTGTTTTCTTTGCCAAAGCTGTGGAGAGGGTCAGGACACATAGCAGTTTCTGGCGCTGAGCTGAGACCTGAACATTTTAACCCTTTTTTATCCTCTTTGTTCTCCCTGCCACTGTTTCCATTCAAAGTAATTTTAATCTTATGAACTGAATATTAGCTGATGAATTAATTCCTCCAGGGAAAATACTGTTAATTCAGCAGGCCTCTTCATTCAATTCTTTAGAAACTGCCCTCAAACACCTCTTGTTTTAATAAATGACTGAATTCTGTGCTGTGGTTTTGCAGAGTCTTAATGAACTTGGGACTTGAAAATCCTCCCTGTGGTTGGTTTTCAGCCCTGTTGCACAGAAAACCACTCTGCTCCTCACAGTCATGCCAGCGTTTTCTCATAAAAAGGGACCAAGCTAAGTCCTATTGACATTGGTTGTTAACATTCCTTCTCCACAGCATAAGCTTTTATACCCAAAACCTGAGGCAGCCCTCTCTGCCATGGGCACACTTATGGGCTGTGATGTTAGACAGCCCTTCTCAACCAAAGCCCCAATTATGTATTGTAATTTGGAACCTTTTAAAATCTTTCCTTTTAAAATCTGCCTCATGCTCCAATGTTTACTCCTGTTATATAAGCACACATGTCAGTGTCTCTCTTTGAGTTTCTATAAAGGTAATGATTTACTCATCTCACCCAGTGTTAGCACAAGGCCTGTACAGAGTGTATACATCCCAGCAAACAGAAGGGCAAAGACACAGAGCCCTTCCATACACCCTGTTAGCCAAAGTCACGGCTACCGACGTGGATGGCACTTGATACTTGGGAACAGAGCAGGGATTAAAACGAATGTCCTCCTTGTGTGCTCACTCTGACTGGGCAATGATATAATTTCCAGTCTCACGTCTCTATTTTAGACCACATATGGCAGTAATATTGGCTCTTCCCTACCTCAGCCTAACCATGACTAAACAGGTTGATGAATGTCATGCATCTTATCATCATACATGCATATTTTTAAATATAATTCACTTTTGATCTGCACCCTTGTGCAGTGGCGAATGAAAACAGTTAAGATTTCTTCCACTGTCTGCCTTTAAATGTATTAAACAGCCCTGCTGTCAATAGATTATATTCTTGTACAATGATAATAGCCCCCGAAACTAAGAGGCCTTGTCAGGAATTGCAGTTGTCACAGTTTGATGGGAATGATTTTACTTGGGGTTCGTCTGCCGCACAATCATCTCATAATCTGGATATACATCACAGCATGACATGTAAATTTCCTGCTACTCTGCTTTCATTTCCAGAGGCAGCAATCAAATGAAAACCACTCAACCTCACCCAAATGTATAAATAATTTTCATTCAAACATATTAACAGTCAAAATATGAGAATTTATCACAGAGTGCTAGGCCTTTTAAGAAGCAATAAAGACTTTACTTTTTAAGCATATTTCTCCTTAGAAAAGTAATATGAATAGTAACTCGCAATTTAAAAATCACATTTGAAAGTCCACATAGAAAGCACCTAATCTGCAAACTTTAGGAATGTAGGTGCTTTGCCATTGATTTGATGCTTGGAGGAGAAGGGATGAGGGAAATAATGTGTAATAGGATTGCATGTGGATTAATAATCATCTACATGAAAATACCAATGTCTAAAAAAGGATGATTTATGTCATCTTTACTAAACATATCTTTTGTGCTGCACAATAAATAGTAGATTACTTTCTCTAAAATATAAACACCTGACCCAGCAGTGATTGTGGATAATATAACAAATGACTCTCCCTCCCCCCCCCATAACATCAGATTCTAATTGGAAGTAATCTCCTGGGGGGGGGGGAGCCCATTGAATTGTAGCTCTGACATGGCTGACTTTACCTCAATGCAGGTTGAGTTCCAGCCACACTAGTTGTCAGTTACCAGGAAAGAGAGAGACATATTCACAACTGAACAAGAAAAATACTTGTCTTCAGTGCTCACTTATGAAGTCAAATAAGGGTAGGTTGCTGGTTTGCCCCTTAACCTGGTTCAAGGTGAGTGTAGGAATGGCCATGGGAGCTGCACTTAAGAGAGGGGGCAGGAGCTGCAGAGGGCTCACCACTGGAGCCTGAGGACTCGCCAAGCTTGCCTGGAAAGCTCCCCTGGGAAGGTGCTTTGAGACAGCCTTCAGATGCAGACTTTCTGCCCGGCCAGATGGAGGTGCTTAAAGATGTTATCTGACCAATAAGGTACCATGTTGCTGTGTTTATTACATATGGAACAAAACCCCTCTGACACATTTAATTCAATAATCAATCTACCTCAGATTTCTAAAAGATTCCTTCCATATTTTAGAGAGGACAGCACTCTGTCTCCAGGTAAAAGGCTACTTTAAGTGGTTCTATCATATCCTCCAGGTCACTGAAGAAGTGGAGGGTGGTTGGAAAGTGTGGATTGGAGGGTAGAGTTCAGGACTGAGAGAATCTACTTTTTTTTTTTTGTATTTTTCTGAAGTGAGAAGTGGGGGGCAGCAGACAGACAGACTCCCACATGCACCCAACTGGGATCCACCTGGCATGCCCACCAGGAGGCGATGCTCAGCCCATCTGGGGCATTGCTCCATTGCCGCCAAAGCCATTCTAGCGCCTGAGGCGGAGACCATGGAGCCATCCTCAGTGCCTGGGCCAACTTTGCTCCAATGGAGCCTTGGCTGCGGGAGGGGAAGAGAGAGACAGAGAGGAAGGAGAGGGGGAGGGGTGGAGAAGCAGATGGGTGCTTCTCCTGTGTGCCCTGGCCGGAATTCGAACCCAGGACTTCCACACGCCAGGCCAACGCTCTACCACTGAGCCAATCGGCCAGGGCCTGAGAGTATCTACTTTTACCATTGATGCCAGCACCTAAGAATTTTGCTGCCTCACTTTAAATTTTTATACCGTTTACCTCTCCCCCTGCTCCTCCCCACCATGTGCAAAAACTGCTAAGATGACAGTTTTCCCCATTTTCCCAGTAAGTGTGTCTGCAGAAGTGGAAGTACCATAACCCAGGGTACAGCAAGCTCAGCCATTTGAAATAAAACTTTGCAGTACTAATGTTTTTGTAACTGCTTTCATATTGTAATGATATTTTTCCAAGCACTGGTTTTATTTGATCTTAAATACCTTTTTGGGAAAGTCCAGTGAGCTGACTCTAATAAAATCATGCTATTGAAAAAAGGTTTAAGTAGAATGTTCAGAATAAATTACAAAACTGCATGCAAGAATACCAGCTAGTGCTGCAATAAAAAGCTGAAAATGAGTATTCTTGCAATATATTTTAAAGAAGTAGTATACTTTTTTGTCCATTTTTTTTTTCACCGAATGTTTCATAACAGAATGCCTCCATGTCGTGAAAGGAGGGGAATGCATGCCAAATGAATAAACTGCGGGAAAAATTACATTTAAGGGAAAAAAAACTTTGCCTTTTTGGGAGAGTATAGAATATATTTCATTTCATTTTCAATAACTGTTGGAAGATAATAGGAAATGTAATTTCTTTCCATTTGCTATGCCAAAATTCTTAAATTACATCATACTTATCCTGTCATATCTTTCAGGACCCTTTAATGGATTTCACATTCCTTATGTATGCACTAAGGACTGAGTGGATCTGCTTTAGGAGACAAGAGATGTCCAGCAGTAGGGACTCAGGGAAACTACTGCATGGCCTGAGTGGAAGACAGAGGCAACCGCCTTACTGATGGTGAAGCAGAAGTGAGGCACTAGGAGTGAGAGAAGTGAGTGATTTCTCTTAAAATCGTAGGTCCAAAAAGAAGTCACAGGCCTGTTCCTTAGCCCTTCCACCACACAAGACAGTCTCACAAAAACTGGACAGTGAAAGAGCAAAGAACAGCGGATGCTGAATTTCCCGTGGCGCCGTTATACCTGCCATTTGAGAGTCTACTGTGTTCTGGGCATTGAGCCAAGCCCTGATCTTCAGGTTCTATGAGAAACAATATTTACGTAAATCAAATTAACTTATAAATCCAAATTCACTTTTCTCACCTCCAAGTAAAACAAAAGCAATCATTCCCATCCTATGGAGAGAAACTGGGACAAAGAAAAGGCTGCCGTAGAATGACAGACAAAATCTAGAAGATGATGGACACGGTGGGTGGCCTGACCAGCATTCTTTCTTCCATTCATCCTCCTTCCTAACAGGAAACTATTTCCTCTACACACAGCTCTGGAAGACTGTGACCCGTCTGGTTCTAAATGCGGATTGATTGACTGGTCGTGGGCAGTTATATTCCCTTTGCTATTGTTGAATTTGATAAAGGGCATGGGACTCTGGCCGGTAAAGTGGGAGAGGAAGGAAGTCTGCCCGAGCTCCTTCAGAGAAGAGTTTTCTTGCCAACCAAAGAAGTGGTTTCACTTTTATCCTCTGGATACTTTGTAATCTGGACAGGACTCCTAGAAGTTAGCAGCCACTCTGCTAGGATGAATACCAGAGATGGCAGAGTAAGCTGTATTCATTTCCTAGCACTGCTGTTACAAAGCACAACAAACACAATTGTATTGTCTCACAGCTCTGGAAGCTGGAAGTCTAAGATCAAGGTGTCAGCAGGCCATGCTCTCCCAGGTGGCCCTCTGAGATAACATCTCCTTGCTGCTTCTAGGGTCTGCCCTGGTGTTCCTTGGCTAGGAGAACATCACGCCAGTCACATGGCCATCTTCTCCCTGTGTGTCTTCACATCATCTTCACTTTGTACATGTCTGTCTCTGTGTCCAAATATCCCCTTTTTATAAGGACACCAGTCATATTAGATTACAGACCACCCTAATTATCTCATTTTAACTTGATTACCTCTGTAAATACCCTACTTACTGATAAGGTCACATTCTGAAGTACTGGGGATTAGGACTTCAACACATATGTTTGGAGGAGGCAGTCAGGTGTAACAATTCAATCCATAAATTGCTCAAATGTGGGCAGATCCCAAGGTAGACAGACCTTGATGACATCTTTAAGCCTCTGAATGAACCAACACTGAAAACTGTCCTGCCTCAAGATTTACCAAAACGTTAGAACACCTTTCTGCATTGTTCAGGTCATTTTGCATTGAGGTTTATTACTTATAATTGATGCCATATTTGCTGATGCAACAGATTTGGGATAAAAACAGACCTGATTCCACTGTTTAATAGCTGTGTCTTTGGGAAAAACCATTTACAGTCTCTAAGAACACGTTCTGTATCTCTAAATTGAGTCAGATGTTATCTCAGAGTTGTTAACGGTTAATGAGATAATGCACATAAACAGCGTTATACAGAAAACGTGCTCAGTAGATTGCTGTTTTGCTCTTTATAAAACCTACCCTTGTGACTCTGGAAGAATAAAAACAATGCCATAGAATCTAGTTTTCAAGGGGCTAATGAAAACCACATGTTCTTGATGGTTGTTACATTTCTAGGTAGATCATTTTGTCCGTGTTCTTCACTTAGGCATAATGCACCTGTCCACGTCTTCCTGAGGCTTTGTTACAGCCACCACCGATGAGAGGCAGTTGACCTTCATAGTTAAAAGCATGGGCTCTGCTGGAGTAAGACCATATGGATTCAAATCTTAGTTCTGCCACTTTCTGTGTGTGACCTAGGGAAAGTTATTTAACATCTCTTTACCTTGGTTCCTCCATCTCTTAAGAAAGGGAATGATGATGATGATAATAGTTTTTCACAGTATTTCTTAGGAGGAATCAAAAAACATAAGGTGATTCGTAGAGTGTCTGGCATGTGGCAGGCAAGTTCAACATGTACTTTCTTGCTTGCAATCTCCATTACCATCGGCAATCATCTTGGAATGCTACACCAGTGGTTTTCAAACATCAGTGTGTGTGTAAGAAGCACCTGTGATGTTTGTTATTAATATAGATTCCAAGCATTATCCCTTCTCAATTCAGAGATTCAGATCCAGTAGGTCTGAGGTGCACTTGCAACAAACACTTCAAGTGAACATAATGCAGATGGCCCCTTATCATATATTGAGAAACTTTCTACTTTTTCTGATTGGAAGTCAGGAAACTTAAAAGGAATTAATCATCTCAGTTTATCTTTTCTCCTAATCTGAAAGCTTCTGGAAGGCAGAGGCATCATTATCTCTGTCCCTCCCCCCCCCACCATCCCACATGTCTAGGTCAGTAAGTACTTTGCTCATAGTAACTCAAAAGTGTTTCCTAAATCAATTTAAAGTAATCTTAGATGGTAGAAAAGGATGTGGTCAGGGAGAGATAGGGCGATGGAGAACTAGGCAGAAGGAAAATACCTAACCATTGAGATACTCCAAGAGATGCTTTGGACCCACCCGAGCCAGCCCAGCACTAGTTTCTGTTGCTCTGAGTCCCACGAACTGTGTGACCCTGGATAGCAGAGTCACTAGGAAGCTCTGGAATTCCAGGTTGGCTTCACTTTATAGACTTCTACCAGCCTGAGACACAGCCCCCCTGAGTCCAAAGAAAGCCAGGGCCAGCAGGACAAAGGGGCAAAAATGCCAAATGAGAGGCTTAATTTAGATTTCTTCTTGTTACTGGGTCACTTGACCACCTAAGTTCAGCTCTCTTAGGGGCAACTTCAACAAAGAACATTTACAGTGTTGTTCTGTCAGCTAATTTATGTAAATACATATAGCAATAAGCAGCTACTTTTTATTAAATGACTATATGAGCCAAGTGCTTTACATGATTATATCATTAAACATTCAGAATCCACTCAAATAATATTTGTTGAGCATTTACTAAGTGCCAAGTTATCAAATAAAAGCCAGTAAATGTAATTATCAATATATATTTATATATATATGTGTGTGTGTAACTGTATCTATATTTCATATATGACTATAGAGAAAGAAGTTTCCTAGAAAGATTGGGAGGCTGATAAGTATAAAACATTGGTACAGTGTCTGACACATAGCAAGCACTTACTTAATATAAGTCATTATTATTATTCATTATTATAGAGTATGCATACTATTATCAACAATAGTTTTTTCTGGATTATTTCTTACTGGAAATGTTCTAGGTGAATATTTCTTCCTTTTGCTTATTGTATATACTAAATGTTCTACAATAAGTATGCAATGCTATAGTAATTAAAAAAAAGAAAGTTGTTTATTTTAAAAGTTAGTAAGAGGCCTTGGCCGATTGGCTCAGCAGTAGAGCATCAGCCCAGCATGTGGAAGACCTGGGTTTGATTTCCGGCCAGGGCACAAAGGAGAAGCCCCATCTGCTTCTCCATCCTTCCTCCTCTCCTTTCTCTCTCTCTCTCTCTTCCCGTTCTGCAGCCAAGACTCCATTGGAGCAAAGTTGGCCCGGGTGAGAATGGCTGAGAATGGCTCCATGGCCTCGGCCTCAGACGCTAGAATGGCTCTGGTGGCAACAGAGCAACACCCAGATGGGCAGAGCATCACCCCCTGGTGGGCTTGCCAAGTGGATCCCGGTCAGGCACAAGTGGAAGTCCATCTCTTTGCTTCCCCGCTTCTCACTACAGATAAATAAATAAATAAATAAATGTTAGTAAGATAATTCCCCTCTGAATCCAACAAATGAAAACCACACTGCCTTTGACTGCACCACCTGGCGGCTTCAACAGATTGTGGCTGAAAAAGATTTTTCCCCCACCCACCTCCGCTGGACACATTCTCAAAGATACTACATACACTGTATGGAGATCCATAGGAGTGATTGTGGTGTGTTCTGACTCAGACAGTATCCTGCATAGCGTTCGACCAATGACTGACACGCTTGATTTCTATGCCCTTAGTAATTTTCAGAACTCATTATTTTTTCATGATGGGATAATTTTATTTCTTGTGGAACTTCAATTTTGATGCTTTTTCTCATAGAAATACAACTTAGGAATCCAGTGAGACCTATAATACACACATACACACACACACAAAATAAATCTTTTATTTTAGATTATCCTTATAGCTAGAGGTATAAAAATTACTAAGAAAAGATAAAGCCTGACCAGGCAGTGGTGCAATGGATAGAGCATCAGATTGGGGTGCAGAGGACCCAGGTTCTAGACCCCGAGGTCGCCAGCTTGAGCGCAGGCTCATCTGGTTTGAGCAAAAGCTCACCAGCTTGGACCCAAGCTCACTGGCTCGAGCAAGAGGTTACTTGGTCTGCTGAAGGCCCGCGGTCAAGGCACATATGAGAAAGCAATCAATGAACAACTAAGGTCTCGCAACAAAAAACTGATGATTGATGCTTTTCATCTCTCTCCATTCCTGTCTGTCTGTCCCTGTCTATCCCTCTCTCTGACTCTCTCTCTGTCCCTGAAAAAAATATATAAATGTATCTTATTTTTATGTCCCTTTATCTTCTTTGTGGTTACCCAGTTGTATAATTCACATAGTACAAAAAAATGTATTTATTGAGTACCTACTAAGTGCCAAGCATTAAGCAAGATGCTACAATGAAAAGCTGAATAAAACATGCTCCTTGTCCTCACTGAGCTCTTACGAGAGACCGACGATTAATACAATACACTCTGACACAGCAACTCATGCAGGCATTCATTCATTCAAGTATTTGTTGAGCATATACTATATAAAAGGCATGTTCTAGGCTGTGGGGATACAAAAATCAATGAAATAAATAAAGTCCCTGCCTCTGGAGCTTATAGTCAAGTGGGGGTAGATAATAAACAAATGACTATAAGATATAGTTGTGCTAGTAAGTGTTAAAATAATAATAAAGCAAGTTAATGAAAATAAAAAATACCAGGGTTACTGCTGATAATAAAAACCTGTCTGGTCAGGGGATATTTGAGAAGAGACCAGGAGGTGCAAAGGAAGCAAGCCATGCAGATATTGGGGTGAAGAGCATTGTATGCAAAGGTCCTGAGGTAGGCATGTGCTCCATGCATTGATAGACTAGCAGGAAGGTTCATTTGGCTGAGCAAAATGAGGGAGAGAGTAGTAGGTGAATTGGGACCAGATTTGGTAGGACCTTATCAGCTATGGTAAAGACCTTAGGTTTGATTCACAGGTTTATGGGAAGCCACTGAGCAAGAGAGTGACATGCTCTGGCTTACATTATCTTTCAGGCCTGACCTGTGGTGGTGCAGTGGATGGGGCATCAACCTGAAATGCTGATGTCGCCTATTCAAAACCCTGGGCTTGCCTGGTCAGGGCATATATGGGAGTTGATATTTCCTGCTTCTCTCCCCCTTCTCTCTCTCTCTCTCTAAAAATAAATAAATAAAATCGAAAACAAACTTTAAAAAAAAATAAAATATCTTTCAGTTGCTGAGTAGATATTAGACTATGGGAGGACAGGAAGCTATGCAATAATCCAGTGAACAAATGTCTGTGAATCAACCGAATGTATGGATAAAATGTAAAAGTAGAACAAAAGAGTCAGCGTTCATTATATTCGAGAGTGAGAAAGAAAGTCTCCTCATTGGAGGTGAAGACTAAACAGGGATTTGCTTTTTATCTTCAGATTTGAATTTTTTGACAAGTAATATTCTTCCCTTAGGAGACCCATAATATCAGTGTCTCTCTTCTGTGATGTTAGCACCTTAATAAATGTTCAAATCCATTCATTAATTAGTGGTTGCAAAAGGGTGATATCCTCATTTTATCTTTTCATTTATATTTATTAGCTGGGATACATTTATAAAGAGAACCCTTCTTTATCTTCTAGTTGGTTACCCAGTTGTATAATTCACATAGAAAAGGCAAGATACATGGTTTGATTTTTTTCTCCTTTATTTTCAGTTTTCAGAAGAATGAGTTGGTTGATTAGCACTTTTCATGGTGACCAACTGCTTGCTGCTTGTTTGTTTTCTTTCTCTTTTCCTCTCTCCCTCTTCTCCCCCCGGCCCCATCTCACACCCCTATTCTCTTTCACACTCACAGACAGAGTAGGGCAAAAGTAGGTTTATAGTTATAAGTACTAGAGCTTATTCTTTTATTATTATTTATTATTGTATTATTTTCCATAAGAACAACTAACTGTAAACCTATTTTAGCCCTAACCTGTTTTTGTTTGTTTTTTAGCAAGAGAGAGACAGCAGGAAGGGAGAGAGATGAGAAACATCAACTGTTAGTTGGCACCTTACTTGTTCATTGATTGCCCTCTCTCTCTCTCTCTCTCTCTCTCTGTGTATTTTTCTGAAGTAAGAAGCGAGAAGGCAGAGAGGTAGACTCCTACATGTGCCTGACCAGGATCCACCCTGCAAGCCTGCTAGGGGGCGATGCTCTGCCCATTTGGGGCATTGCACCATTGCAACCGGAGACATTCTAATACCTGAGGCAGAGGCCACGGAGCCATCCTCAGCGCCCAGGCCAACTTTGCTCCAATGGAGCCTTGGCTGCAGAAGAGAAAGAGAGAGATAGAGAGAAAGGAGAGGGGGAGGAATGGAGAAGCAGACAGGCGTTTCTCCTGTGTGCCCTGGTTGGGAACTGAATCTGGCACTTCCATACACCAGGCTGACACTCTACCACTGAGCAAACCAGCCAGGAATGATTGCTTTCTCTTATGTGCCAGACTGGGGAACTCCAGTCAAGCCAGTGACCCCTTGCTTAAGCCAGAGACCTTGGGCTCAAGCCAGCAAACTTGGGGTTTCAAACCTGGGTCCTCAGCATCCCAGGCCAACACTCTATCCACTGTACCACCACCTGGTCAGGCAACCCTGTTTCTTTCCTCCCTCCCTCCCTCCCTCCCTTTCTTCCTTCCTCCCTCCCTCCATCCCTCCCTTCCTCCCTCTCTT
The DNA here is from genome assembly GCF_036850765.1 of Saccopteryx bilineata. Taxonomy (NCBI): domain Eukaryota; kingdom Metazoa; phylum Chordata; class Mammalia; order Chiroptera; family Emballonuridae; genus Saccopteryx; species Saccopteryx bilineata. The sequence continues at coordinate 239,053,546 of NC_089492.1, forward strand.
TTTCTTTCTTTCTTTCTTTCTTTTTTTTCTTTCTCTTTCTTTCTTTTCCTTTCTTTCTTCCTTTTTCTCATTCTCTCTTATCATTATGAACTTATGATTTTTAAACATACCTGGTGGGTTTTAATCAATTGTAATTACTACCCATGTAGATGCTCAAATGTTTCCTTTTTTAGTCAGGAGACTCTTTGAGTGGGTTCCTGAGCCCTTTTGAGATACTCTGGTAGCTTTTGCTCACTTCCTTGCTACATGATACAAGTTGTGACAAGCTCAACATGCACTTTCCCTGTCCCTAACTTGGAATAGACGTTTCTCTAAGGAGCCCTGGTTCTTGCTTGTGGGACATGGTATATCAGCACCACAATCTGAATGCTAGAAATGAATCATTATTTTTGTCTTGGTTCTTGTTTATAGGCCTTTTCAGTAGACAAAGCTTGAAATTTGTTTAATAAAGCTAATTAGAATTTTATATTGATAATTCCGATTTAAACCATGAATTTTTTTTTACTCTTTTTGCCCCACAGTAGTTGCTCTAGCTGGATAACTCGGTTGGTTAGAACATTGTCCAGAAGCTCAGAGGTTACCAGTTCGATCTGTGGTCAGGGCACATACTGGAACAGATCAATGTTCCTGTCTTTCAGTTTCTCACCCTTCCTTCATAGCTAAATCAATAAATTTAAAAAAATCTTGAGACTCATGGACATAGATAAAGGAGAAGTGGTTACCAGGGGGAAGAGGGGATGTAAAGAGGGACAAGTACGCAGTGATGGAAAATGATCTGACTTTGAGTGATGGGCACACAACATAATCAACAGTTCAAATGCTATAGAAATGTTTACCTGAAACTGATGTACTCTTATTGATCAATGTAACCCCATTAAATTTAATTTCTAAATAAATTTTTAAAATATTTTAAAGAGTCTCAATTTTTAACTTCAGAAATGATAGAATTAAAGTAACCTCTAGCACTCATTTATGATAAAAACTCTGAGCAAAGTGGGAATACTGGGAACATACTTAAATACAATAAAGGCATAGATGGCAAACCAACAAATAATATCATACTCAATGGGCAAAAATTAAAAGCAACCCCCTTAAGATCAGGAACAAGATGGGGTGCCCCCTTCACCACTCTTATTCAACATAGTTCTGGAAGTCCTAGCTATAGCAATCAGACAACAAGAAGAAATTAAAGGCACTTAAACTGGAAGATAAGAAGTAAAACTGTCATTATTTGCAGATGATATGATACTGTACATAGAAAACCCAAAAGTCTCAGTCAAAAAACCACTAGGCCTGATAAATGAATTCAACAAGGTGGCAGAATATAAATTAATATTCAAAAATCAGTGGCATTTTTATACACCAACCATAAACTGTCAGAAAGAGAAATTAAGGAAATAATTCCCTTCACTATTGCAACAACAACAAAAAATAAAGTATCTGGGAATAAATTTAACCAAGAAGGTAAAAGACTTGTACTCAGAAAATTATAAGACATTGAAAAAAGAAATCGAGGAAGGTACAAACAAGTGGAAGCACCATGTTCATGGATAGGAAGAATAAACATCATTAAAATGTCCATACTATCCAAAGCAATCTATAGATTCAATGCAATTCCTATTAAAATTTTAATGGCATAATTCACAGATCTAGAAAAAAATATTCCAAAAACTTATATGAACCAAAAAGGAACTCAAATAGCCTCAGCTACCTTGAAAAGGAAGAATAAAGTGGGAGATATCACACTTCCTGATATCGAGTTATGCTACAAGGCCATTGTACTCAAAACAGCTTGGTACTGGCATAAGAACAGGCATACAGATCAATGGAACAGAACAGAGAACCCAGAAATAAACCCACGCCTTTATGGTCAATTAATATTTGACAAAGGAGGCAAGAGTATATAATGGAGGAAAAACAATCTCTCTAATAAATGATGTTGGGAAAATTGGACAGCTATCTGCAAAAAAATGAAACTAGACCACCAACTTACATCATTCACAAATATAAACTCAAAATGGATAAAAGACTTAAATGTAAGTTGTGAAACTATAAAAATCTTGGGAGAAAACATAGACAATAAACTCTCTGATATCTCTTGTAGCAATATTTTTGCTGATAATTCTCCACAGGTAAGTGAAATAAAGGACAAATAAAGAAATGGGACTATATCAAACTAAAAAGCTTTTGCACAGCAAAAGACACCATTAACAAAATAAAGAGAGACAATCCATTCAATGGGAGAATATATTCGCTGATATATCTGATGGGGGGTAATAACCAAAATTTATAAAGAACTTCTAAAACTCAACACCAGGAAAGTAAACAATCCAATTTAAAAATGGGCAAATGAACTGAATAGACACTTCTCCAAAGAGGACATACAGATGGCCAATAGGCATATGAAAAAATGTTCAACATCAGTAATCATCAGAGAAATGCAAATTAAAACCACAATGAGATACCACCTCACACCAGTCAGAATGGCTCTTATTAACAAACCAACACACAACTGCTGTTGAGGGTGTGGAGAAAATGGAAGCCTCCTGCACTGCTGGTGGGAATGCAGATTTGTGCAGCCACTGTGGAAAACAGTATAGCATTTCCTCAAAAAATTAAAAATGGAACTGCCTTTTGACCCAGCTATCTCACTTTTAGGAATATATCCTAAGGATGCCAAAACACTAATTCAAAAGAAGATATGCACCCCCATGTTTATCACAGCATTGTGGATAAAAAAGCTGTGGTACATATACAGAATGGAATAATATGCAGCCATGAAAAAGAGGTAATCTTATTTTTTGTGTTGGCATGGATGGACCTGGAGATTATTATGCTAAGTGAAATAAACCAGGCAGAGAAAGACAATACTATATGATCTCACTTATATGTGGAATCTAATGAACATGGTGAACTAAGGAACGGAATAGAGGCAGAGGAGGGGTCATGGGGAGCAGAGGGACAGCTGTAAGATGTGAGGGGGATGAGGGGACAGGATCGAGAAGGTGAAGGGATTAGTGAAATTATATATACATAACACATAGTTACAGATAACAGCAAGTCCCAGAGGGAAGTGGGGGTGAGGTGGGGGGGGGATAAAGAGGATGTAATGGGGGGAGTATTGTTGTGGGTTGAGGGTATGATATTGAGTGGGACAGTTGAATCCATGTTAACACAATAAATTAAATAACTGAAAAATAATAAAAAAAATAAAAGCAAAGAAAAAGAATTATAATAACCCTTAATTACTCATTTGCTTTACTCCCCAAAAAACAACCTCGCAATTAAAAATACCAACAGTACCAACTACAATACAATTACTGTAGTTTAAGATTCTTCTTGCAGTTCTTTTTGTCCTAAGGGTATCTCACCCTATAACTGTACAGGCAAGTTACTGAGGTTCAAAGCCATTTAGAATTATTGATGTCTTGGGACCTCACAGTTTGCTGTGAAAGTAGATATTTAAGAAGTGACTACTGGGAATTAACTGGAACAAAAGAAGTCTAGAGAGCAAAGGGGGGTTCTCCTGTCTGAAGGTGAGAGATGGCCTCCCTGAGAAAGTGACACTTACGCAGAGACCTCAAGCCTGGGTTGGAATTAGCTCCGGGAGCACGGGGGTAAAGTGGAGGGAGTGCAGACAATGTTCCCTAAATGGTGACTTATAAAGTACTCTGCAAATAAAATGCCAACTAACAACTATAGTTTCTTGGAATTTTCTTTTTAAATGATGTACTCCAAAAATCAAAAGGTCATTAATAACATCAGGTCTGATCTTCTCTTTGAGAATGGTGTTCAAGGCAACAGTCATGTAGAAAGTCACTACTGCACAAAGCCATAAACATGCTTTCTCTGTAACCCCAAACCACATTGCTTAGTTTAATTATCCATTTTAGTTATCATACTTAACTCCCATTTCTGAAAGTCAAAGTCTCAGAGCATAAGGACTTGTCCCCATTAGGAGTATTTAAAAGGAAGAGCTTCAGAGGGTGCAGGGCACTCCTTGGGAGATCCCAGGGAGGATCTGACAGTGATAATGATCCTATTCTGTGACAGACACTGAATAAGGAGCTCCACACACATCAAATCTAATCCTCAAAACAACTCCCTAGTTTTGGTGATGTTATCCCACTTTAGATCTAAGGAATCTGAGCACCAGAGATGGTATAAGCAAAGTTAAAAGTTACATGGCTACTACATGGGAATACCAAGATCCAAATTCAGATCTGCCAAATACTTCAATACTACCAAAACCAATACTCTACCCGCTACCTTACTGAATTTCACTTGTTTGTTCTCTAGAGACTTGGCTTATTTGAATATATAAACTGTACTTTCTAAAATAAATTATGTTACCCTGGGGTCACATCTGTAAGGACTACTCATGCTTAAGAACTAGCATTTGGTTAACCCTTTATACTATAAAGGGTTACACAGATATTCTTTTCTAACTTGATTGGTTCTCATTATTCCCATTTCACAGAGAAGGACACTGAGACCCAAAAAGAAGTTAAATGCTTGGCTAATAAGTGACAAAACTGAGTTTAAACCCAAGGCTTCAAACTCTAAATCCCAAGTTGTTTCCACACTAGGTCATTCTGGTTTTGCTTTCCAGGTATCTGAATGAGGGCGGGAATGAAGACTTGATAAGAAAAAGAAAAAAGAAAAAAAGATTTTAAAATTTCACCTCACCCCCTCAAAAGTATAATGCCACTTGCCAACAAAAATATCACTCTTTTTTGTGAAACTGGGGATCAAAAAAATAATAAAACTTTAAATTTTATCATTTAAGGCCCTGGCCGTTTGGTTCAGTGGTAGAACATCAGCCTTGCATGTGGATGTCCCAGGTTTGATTCCCAGTCAGGGCACACAGGAGAGGTGACCATCTGCTTCTCCACCCCTCTCACTCCCCCTTCTCTCTCTCTCTCTCTCTCTCTCTCTCTCTCTCTCTCTCTCTCTCTCCCTCTCTTCTCCTCTAGCAGCCATGGCTCAATTGACTCGAGCACATTGGCCCAGGTCCTAAAGATGGCTCTGTGTAGCCTCTGCCTCAGGTGGTCCCAGATAGGGGTTGCTGGGCGGATCCCGGTCGGTGTGCATGTGGAAGTCTGTCTCTCTATCCCCCCTCCTCTCACTTAGAAAAGAAGAAAAAAAAATGGAAAATAATAGTAATAAATTTTATCACTTAAAAAAATTCTCTAGGTGAAAAAACTTTGCAAACTCAATACCTTAACATTATAGCAAAAAAGACACACAAAAAGAAAACATAAAACTCTGTTTTTAATTTCTTTCCTTAATTTTTCTGTAAGCCTAAAACTATTCTAAAAATTATGTCTACTTTAAAAGAGAAAAACATGATCTCTCATTGCTTAAATTCTTCATTCTTTCTTTGCTAATTATGCCAAAAAGGCACAAAACTGACTTGCTTTTGCTTTTTGGTAAGTCCTTACTACCTTACCTGCTTTCTCCTATATGGGGTAGCCCATTTTAGGTTTTGGAGTCGGGTGGGTTCAGACCTCGGTTTTGCCTCTTCCTAGCTTCAGTTTTCTTAACAATAGCCAGCCACCTTGAATAAGGGTTGTGAGAATGAAATGACATAATGCAGGCCAAGCCCCTGGCCCAGTGTCGCAGGTACAGTGAATGTCACTAATGGCCACTGTTCATTCATGTGCCTCTCGTGTGATTAGGAATCAAAGGACTTTGGAATTGGGGAAGTATTTCAAAAAGAAAAACAATCCTTAATCTTCAATCATTAGGTCATTTTTCTTAAATAATGAAAATCACAAATCCACTTCTATTTCCTGTATCTGAAACATATAGGTTAAGGACTAAAGCAATCCAAAGTTAAGTACTATTTGTATCCTGTTGCTTAGATTAAAATTTTAGAAAGAAAAACAATTTTATGGCTTTTTAAACATAGCACGGTTGCAATGTTTTCATCAGTCTATGAAGCAGAAAGCACTGTAACACACTGTTTTACTGACTCAGGACCATGAAATCTCTGTTCCAAAGCATCAGCTTTACCCATGAAGTTGCTGTGATGTAGTCGTGAAACTATTTGGGAGAATCTCTCAGGACCACCCAGATTCTCACACATCTGGATGTTGCTCTCTGGCAATTGAACCAGAGAGTTGCCACGGCAGTACACTAGAGTGTCACCAGAGCAATCCGCTTAGCAACCCACAGGTTTTGTTGTATGATAGAAATACCAAGGCTGAAATCTGCACAAATCACTATACACCGACCAAGGCTGTTTGCTATTTTAAACTGATTTTAATTGCTCTGAAAACTGGCAACACCTCTCTGTTTAAATCAGAATGGCAACTACCAAATGTGGAGCCACAGGAGCTATTGTTGCCTTTCACACCTCAGGGGGCGCTATGGAGTTTGGCAGGAGAAAAAGTATGATGTAAGTTAGTAGTTATTTAATTTTAAATTAAAAATACTGTAAATGATACAATATCAAACTTTCATTTTTGTTACTAATCCAGTTTGTGGACCAAATCGGCCTTGACTTCCTTTTTTGGCTGACTGCTTGCTGGTGTTCCAAATGGTCTGCTTCTTTCACCATTTACTCATGTGGGAAGTTAACAGTAAGTATGAATGGTTAAAAAAAAAAGCAGGTATATTTTTCCTTGTCTAGCAACACAATTTGGGAGAGACAAGAGAAAGGAAATAATTGTTGGCCAAAACTCTGTATTTCAATTATTTCTCTCTGCCCACATTTGCAAAGAAAAGCTGGTCTCGCTCGAGCTCCGCAACAGCAAGGAGAGCTTCCCGAGGGGGGTCCTTGGTGAACCCCAAACCTCGTTCAGGAACATCGACCTCGTCAGCCACACACAGCCAGTTACATTCTAAGCTCTCTCCTCAAGTCTAGGTGGGACTGACGGTAATTTGTACAAGTTGGTTTTTTCAATACTAGTAGTAAACAGCAGTAGATTGTGTGTTTGGAGGTCAGGATCACTATTAGGGTTGTTTGTTTGTTTGTTTGTTTGTTTGTTTTATATATTTTTTTCCAAATGCTAACTTTCTAAAGCCATAACTCAGAACCAGATAAAACAACACCAGAAACTCTAGCGCCCAAAATAGGTCTCGCTTGGTGATGCCAAATGACCGAGAGGTCAGACCCCCTGAGACCAGATGTAAACGTCACCA